>NC_042975.1:4968754-5158754 GCF_901001165.1 Salmo trutta | reverse complement strand
TCTAGCAGCCCAGGTTATCGTTGGTATAAATGTACACATTTGAGTTTGGATTGCTCCAATATATTTTCGATTTGCGAATGAGGAAGCGTAAAATACAACCTTGATAAGTGGCGTAGACCTAGTTGTTTTTGTCTTTGTCATAGTTTTTGTTGTATTTGTAGTCCTGCTCCACTTAGGCATTCCTATTAGGCTTAATAGGGGCGGCAATTAGCCTATAATTAGCGCGTTGGACTAGTAACCGGAAGGTTGCAAGATCGAATCCCCAAGGTACAAATGTGTCGTTCGGCTCCTGAACAAGGCAGTTATGTTCCTAGGCCGTCATTGAAAATAAGAACTGGTTCTTAACGGACTTGCCTAGTTAAATTACAAAAAAAAAATGGGCTTCTATATTGTGCTCTTGTTTATTTAGGCCTACTAATTGACACTTTGGCAGGGGTAATAGATTAGGCCTATTAATAAATAGGACAAAATACAACAAAATAACCACATTACAGGGAATAAATGATGTCACCAGAAAATCCTATTTGGAGTAACAAGCTCTACTGACCAAATAAGCGACAGTAAAATGACGGAAGTCAATGTGTTTATACCTATTCAACATTCCTTAGAAACTGTTTGTTGGATATTCTTTCGGTTGTGATTATTAGTCTCAACAGAAGACACTGTGTCCAATTAGCCTGTAGATGCAATCAGTAGGAATCATGAAGTAGGCCTGTACTCTATCCATACGTTACTGTATATTTTTCTCACGCGTCTGTATATCGAATGTTTATTTCCAACAGGCAACAATAATTTGAATACGAATAGCTAAATTGGGAAAGCATAGGAAATACAATTCAAAATATAAAATGTAGAAGAAATGTTCCTGCTGTTTATGACTAATAAATAAACTAGTTAGGCTACATTTAATTGGGCTACAGTTAATCTGTTTTTTTTGTTTGTTTGTTTTTTAAATACTTTGAAAATGTATAGTAACAAACAGAATCATGTATTTAAATGTTTCTGGTAGAAAACATTTGATGCAGAAAGTGAATATGTTTACGTAGCTTGACAATAGCCAAGCCGAGCTTCGTGTACTTCATTAAGGCTATAGGATATTTAAAGTATTAATGCTCAGCAAACGTTTATTTTCTAGGCTAGACCTATTACTTGTTTATGGGGCTAAAACAAGAACGGGCTGCAACTAAAGCAATGTTGAGCGTAAAGTCACATAAACACAAATACCATTGGCTAATTTTAGATTAAGGCCTATAAAAACTGAGCTGCTAGCATAAATTATGAAATGTTGCGTTTTGAACAAGTTTAATCAAATTAAATAACGTATTTATCAGCGGTATACAGTGTGTGGTTTGAAACAGAGGGTAAATATTGTCTAATAGCGTTTTGTTTAAATATATGCAACTGAAAAATTAAGCAATATGCGTATCTGCTCCAAGCAGAATTGCTTTTAAGTGAGATTTGTGCTTTATTGAGGAATTCTAATGATAGCTATATGCCTACCCAAACCAAAACACCTAAAACACTTTTTTTTAAATTATTGTTATTGTATTATCTTTCCAAAATTAATTGTAACAGCTTGCATAGGCTATATTGTTAGTATCGCATAATATTTTGTCCAACATGTAGAGCAGACTACTATATAAAATAGAAAGTAAAAACCCCTAAATATTTTACACACGCCGAAATTTCTAGCCTATATCTTTTTCACCATAAATGTAAAAAAAATAAACAAAAATACAAAAAAATGTCATCATATATTCCACTAAACATATTAATATTCTTAACCATTTATTTAGGCTGTTCTCAGCCTTCCAAAAGACCGGTTTGCTGGTACACCCCCCTCACGTCACATGCGCATCCTGTATCGAGTTGCTGTCGAGGATTCGCTGGCGTGACGTCACCGAGACACGCGAAAGGTCTCCAGAAGAAAAACCCGGAGCGACGCGGAGAAGCTATCAAAGCGCATATTTGGACACAGCATATGCCAGCACTTATGTGGATATGTTTCACACCTGCATGTGGACATATTAACGACTCATTTTTTTTCTGTCTTTGCTGGGAATTAACTGGTGAGTAGGCTATTCGAGTTGTGTGGAAAATATATGCCTTTCAATGTGTTTACTATAAGAACGAACGATCTGGCTGTGAGCGTCTGGAGCGATATGCATTGAGAGCGTTTGTGTTTGCGCGGCAGTTCTATAGAGTAGACAGTTGTGTTTTACAAATGGCATTAGATAGTCTGCGAGATCGCTGAACATAACCATCCAAACGGTCTAGCAATAACGCAGTCTTAACACATTGGTGGACATTGTGTAGCCTCTCCTGTCCGTGTCAAGTGGATAGATACATCGAGGCTTCGAGTATTACGCATTGTCATGACACCGCGTTCAGGGTGGTTACCTGACTGTTGCAGAAGAACAACCTTGGCAGGGTATATCAGGTGTTGTTGGATATTGAAATAAAAAATGTTACATTTGATGATATTTTCATAAGTGCATGGATGAGAAGACTTTAGGCTATGACCGTCTGAAAAAGAACGATATCGCATGAGAGGTAAAACGACAGAAGTAGTGCGCCCTCGTATCATTAGATGTAATACACATGTTTACTTCTCAAAAGCCTCTTAATTAATATATTTTGTGTATGTGCTCTTGAATATGTTACTAATCTGACATATCACAACTGTGTGTGTGAGTGTGTGTGTGTGTGTGTGTGTGTGTGTGTGTGTGTGTGTGTGTGTGTGTGTGTGTGTGTGTGAGTGACATCGGTGTGAAGAATGGGAACCATGTATTACGTCACGATTTATTATGGACATAAAGCGAGCAAAGGGATTCCTGAAGATAAGAGAGGTTGTGTGTATACATCACGATAAAGACTTTTAGGCAACGGTATCTCTGAACGGAAAGGTCAACATAATTCCCATTGGTTAATAAGTGCCGCCAAAAAATGACTATTATTGAACGTTAAGTTGCGCACGCATTTCTTTCGTTATATTTCCATGTAGCCTAAGCAAAGGGGCAAGTGCGTGCACGCTATTCACTTGGGCCAATATAGGCCTGTTTTATGCCTGCTTTATGTCTGTTTTATGCCTGCTTTAAAATGATTTATCAATAGAGGTAGGAAGGTTACAATGACGAACCTGCATAAAAGTGAATGATGTTGAATGCACCGTTGTTATTTTGTTTTTTTCAGGCATCTGAAATGGAACTTAATTTGTCAAAGAATGTAATCTCCTGCGGAGATCCAGGTATGCATGCTTCACTACTTCTTTCAGACTTTGGTAACAATTTACTGGTCAAACGTGGTTTATTCTGCATTCATAAAGACGTGGTTAAGGCTAAATTAATGCATTGTCAGTACACAAGCAGATTATAAACGAACACGGTGTTTGAGAACGTATGCCTAGTTGGGGTTTTTTATGCACCATTGACAGCTTATAAATGCATAATAAAGCCTTTATTATGCCCGTCGGCTACATATTATATTTGTGTAAGCTTGTTGCATCTGAATAGTTCATGCTTGGTTATGAAGGATTTGTTATTTGCTTTGTTATACCTTTATTACGCAAAAAAATATAGGCTACTTTTATTGTTTGCCTAACCGTAGCTTAAATAAACTTGTTGAAAGCATGTTGGCATAACAACCTAAAAATACCACAAAAATAACGTTTAGAGATCTAGGATCTTTCATTGGTTTCTGTCGTGTATGTGTAATAAGGCGGTGAATGTGAAAAACGAATACCCTTTAACGGATAGCCTTAACTGATATTCCATATAAAAGGCTATTTGACACAGACCTTTAATCTGTAGGCTGTGCAAACCACACGAATAAATTCAAACAGGCATTTTTGATCAATACTTAGCCTATCCAATCTATAAGGTAACGCTGACCCTGGAATTTAATTAGAACGATGTAATTTGCATTTACGCAATCAATGGGTTAGGCTATATTTTATAAAGAAATTGATCTTGTAGCCTACCTATACTGATGAGGACTTCACTTTTTAATTGGCCTATGGACTGTTGAAGAGAACATGTGGCAATAGTGATATAACCTCAATGCACCTCAAGCTATTATGAACCAATATGGTACAAAGTAGCCTAGTATCCATTCATTCTAATATCCATTCATTCTAATATTCATTCATTCTAATATCCATTCATTCTAATATCCATTCATTCTAATATCCATTCATTCTAATATTCATTCATTCTAATATCGATTCATTCTAATATTCATTCATTCTAATATCCATTCATTCTAAAATCCATTCATTCTAATATCCATTCATTCGTAGGTGAAATGATGGAGACATTTCGACTGAAACACTTGTTCAGATGTCAGGGTGGTTATCGGGAACTGGTCACGCAGACCTTTGACCAAGTTTCCACTGTAGATGGCCAAGATATGACGATCACTGAAGTAATAATGTCTTTATATCCATACCTTTTCCAATGACGCAGCCTGTCCAATTACATTCAAACCCCATTTATTTATTCCCTTTGAATCTAAGGCAACGTTTCATTTTCTGTTTTCGTTTCCCCTTCGGAAGTTTGTTTTGGGTACGACAAATAATAAAAATGAAGAAAAAAAACACTAGGCCTTGCTTGAATTCCATTTTTTATTTTTTGTTTTGTTTGTGATGATTAACGACGGTCGTTGAGTTTATTTTCAGTCCTCCGAGAAAATATGACTGTTTATCTTGCCTCTGCCCTGTAACCCGTCTTGGTGAAGGAGAAAAAAAACTTCTGTAAACTATCCGTCACGCAAGTGCCTTATATTTGAAAACGCATTATCAGACCACGCCGAGCCAACAATGCCGCAGTCCAATATGAACGCTAAAGGACAAAATTGACATGATTGTCCCTCTTTCACCGTATATGCATGAGATCAACAGATCTAGTAGGCCTATGACATAGATTGTCAAGGAGGTAACAGCACCAGTCCAGTCTCGCCTCTAACATACGAGCCAAAGCACAAAGGGATGCTGACAACATCTCTATTGGTTATTCACTATGACGAGCATCTTCATTTGGGTTGTGCGTAATTGCGCGTATTGTAGGCCAATTATGTCACCCCCAAGGGCACTTTAATTGGGCTTTTTAGGTGCCCTCAAAACTATTAGATAGTAGGAACCTACTACTTTAAGTAGTAGAGATTAGTTTGTCATTAGCTTACATGTCTTCATTCGCTGAGACGCTTGTGTGTCAAATGGTGTTTGAGGGCTGTTCCTATCTCAGTTCTTCACTATTACCAGGATCGAATCCTTTCCATCCACGTTCCAGTCAACTCGGGAGAGTTAAAACTCAATAGCAACATTAATTGAACATCTTTGGTTTGCATCTGGATTAGTTTAAATGCAGTTGACCAAGACACACAGCCAAGAGTGCATGAACCAATAAGGAAAGCAAATACCAAACCACTTTGTTGGTTTATATTATTCTAGTTCTAGGAATGGGTAGGCCTGTAGGCGTTATTTCGTGTGACAGCATGGCGTGCATTCAAGTGCTCAAGAAAACTCATTTTACAAAGCGGTTCAATAACATAAAAACAATATTACATTACTCTTGCGAGGAAACAGCACAAATGAATGAAGAAAGAAAGTGATTGTTGAGAGGTTGCACAATTGCCTTCTGAAAGGCCCTGAAGGAAAGCTTTACAGTTCGACGGGGTTCTCATGTTAAAAGTTAATGTCATACAATGACCTAAAGCGCTTAGGATTGGCGCCGGCGACATGGCTTGGAGACGGTGCACAGCGGAAGCTACATACACTACCTGGCCAAAGTCATTATAATACTGCATTGTTATTGGGACCATTTGGAAGCATGGAATAAAACAGGCCTAACATCCGTTACTCATTATTATTTATTTTTTATTGACGATGATAAAACGTTGAATCCATAAAATAATTCCAAAATAAATAATGAATGCAGATATAGGCTTATGTTTTAGGCCAATCCAGGTTGACACAACAGGGCGGCGCGCCTTGCCTCGTCTTCATTCCTTTACATTTACTCGGCTATCAACTTAAAAACGAAGTTTGTATTGTTATTGCATATTGTGTTGATAACTACAGTGACAGGTGATTGATAATGGTGTTGATTTCCCAGTATTGTTTTACTATTTTCTATTTATTGTAACGCTGCAGCAGTGACATACATTTCGCTTAAAGGACAGACGAATATATGCTGTTTATAGGCCTAGGCCAGGGATCATCAACTAGATTCAGCCGCGGGACGATTTTTCCTTGAGCAGATGGTCAGGGGGCCGGAACGTAATTACAAATCATTTGTAAAACTGCAAATTGACCGCAAGAAGCCCAAACGGATAAATAATATTGAACTAAAACAGAATCATGTCAAACATTGCTTACATGTTTTTTATGATCACAAACTGTATATCTCTCAATTATGCGTTGTAATACTTTGGAACAGACTTTCAGAATTAAAACCACTTGGAGCTGATTTGCTGATGTTTTTAGAGTCTTTTATGGCCAAAAATAAATATAAATATTTTGGGGGGCCAAATAAGGGCCGCCAGTTGGGGAACCCTGGCCTAGTCTATATATTTATTTAAAAAAAATTTTTTTTATTTTTTATTTAAAATATATTGAAATGATTCACAGAAAATCAATTCAAGTGGCCGGTGACGTTTTCATCTCAGTCATGTCTTACCAGCAGGCGCCGCTGATTTACAGTTGGCCTGTATGATTGTCCAAAACACTCTCTAAACTCAAGCAACTCAAACTCGATGCCATTATTTAGGCAATGTGTTTTTTTTTTATATCAAGTGACATAAGGCTAGTCTATCTGAATGCAAAATATCAATCGTTAGTTCCAACAAATTTAATAAAGCTGGAAACTGTCACGAGACGAATTTATGTGTAGAGGCCTATGGCCTAGGGTATCTGAATGCCATAGGCTACCGTTACTGTTGTAAGTAGCACAAATCGGTCGAGTAAACGAGAATATTTCCAGTAAAAAAGTTTATGCAAATATTTTAGTACATTTGTATGTAAAAGATTATAATTTCAGTTTTTTGAGGGCTTTATCCGCTGAGAAATGTCATGTGTCATGTTTGTTCATTCAGTGTTGTATTTAGAAGGACCAACTAAAAGATTGATAGTGCTGCCATTTTTTTTCATTAACATCTAAAAACAAATAATTGCTTAAGACATAGCTGTGTAGTTAGTATATGCAAGTTGTTATAAAACTATAAATAATAGTTCAATCAAAGTGTACAAAATTAAAGCCTCAAATAAATATAAAGGTCCTACACGCATCATCATCACCATTTGTAGCCTACTTTATGCAGTCATTTCTCATGAGGTTGTAATTTTCATAGTTCAGATTATTTGTCTTATCTTTGATAGTTACAAGTAGCGAGAGATTATTGTAAAAGGCTACACGTGAAGATGCCTGAATCAGTGCAGTGACACGCGCGCGCACACACGCACACACACAAACACACCACTTCATTCTTTTGACACAAGGTCCACCTCACTTGCTTTTAATCCGTGATTGTTTAGAAGACCTGTAAAAAAAAAAGATAGGTCATTAAAAGTGCCCCATACATGAATTTGTAGACTATTACGGTACACAATACACTGCTGCTGCATTAAGCTTCTTTCATATACATACTTAAGTATAAATTAGGTACTTTCCATTTATATTTGGCCTTGAAAATAACATGGGCAGGTCTATATTCAATGTTTATTCAGCTCCTTTCATATCCGAGACATACATTGTGTGCGTGTGTATATAAGCGCACCCAGCTGTCGGGCCGTTCCATTGCGTTGGAGCATATTTCAAACATGTCTGAATAAAGGGCCCATATTCTTCCAAACTTTCCAATGCAACTCAACTCGCCGTTGCCTCATGCGCTCCCCTGAGATAAATCCCCACCAAAAAAAATCCTCTCCTGTAGTCAGATTGAATGCTCTTTGTGGGTGGGAGGGACTCCTTATTTCGGGGAGGTTTTAACGCAGAAGATGGGTGGGTCACATCCCTTGGTTCTGCTGCGAGCGCTTCCATTCGGTCACACCGGGCATATCCGCACCAGCGGAAACTGAAAGCATAACGCACTGTCACTGCTGCGACGAAAAGTGGGTTTGTTTTTCCGGAGAATAAATTCGTGGAAATCTGTTTTAATTTTTTTTGCAATGGCAAGTGTTTTGCTACGGATGGAAATCTAAGCATTCGTGTTGAAGATTGAGAAAGCTCGAATATACAGGATTGAATATTTATTTTTAATACGGCATCATTCTTTTCAAGGTGGAATGAATTTGGACAGAATTGCAGAGACCGTGAGACCCCCACCGACACGCGACATGCAGGCTTCTACGCTTCACTTGCCGAGAACTTCGAACAACACTCGAGAAACCTTAGAGAACTCGAGCAGCGAGTCATCCGATACTGAATTAGCAGGTACATTTACGGTGCAATAGCATTGCATTAGGCCTACCTACTATCATTATCGCTAGGTATAATTAAAACACGGCTTTTCCTGTTAAACTTCTGTGCGTAAGGTTTTCGATAAAAAATAAACGTAGATATGTAGCATGCAACGTGCCCAATGCATTGAGTTTTGGACTAAAACACACATAGACCATAGGCTAGATGAAAGTGAAGTGTCCCACTGTTAAAACAAACTATGGTTTTATTTGTAAAAACTTGCAGCTAGAATGTGCATTTGACCCAATATGAATGAATGGGAATTCTTCAGCGTCATTTTATTCATTTCATTTTTCATTTCCGTAGACTAAATGTCGTGTCTAAAACGCTTTGCTGAAGTGTTTGCCTATATCACCGCCATGCTATTAAAACATTATCGAGCATATTCTCAAATAAATACTTTTTAGTGTTTTAACACTTTCCACAGGATAACAGGAAATAGCCTACGGGTTGATTAGTTTTTTACCTGCTGCAGGACGGTGTGTGTCTTTATCCTACCTCTTCATCAGTCATACTAAAGAGATGATGAGGACGTAGGCCTAAGGAGAATAGCGCTAACCAATACAGTCAGCTATTAAAATATGGCGAGTTTTGTTTTGAACTGACCCCTTTCTTCTTAAAGTATTGTCCTTCTTACATCTAGCTATTTTCAAGGTATAAAAACAAAGGCGCTAACGTGTAAAAACAAGCATTGGCAAGATAATGGACGTTGGATAAGACTGGACAAACGTTGCAACAAAAGGGAGTGTTGGTTTATGCAGGTAGAGGCCGATAAATGTTTACTGGAGCTTCTAAAATAATCGATATTGAACCAGGAGCAAATCCGTAAATGTTTGACGACCACGAGCACGTGATACTTGTGGTGTTTTTTAATAGGCTTTTGAAACTGGTCATTTACTTTAGTGATTTATAGACACTTCAAACACTGCTAGGATTATCCTGCCAGGTACGGCCTGTTATGCGTTTCTGCTGCAGAACTAAACTATTTTGTAGTTTGTACAAAATTGTACATGCTTTTTTTGTTGTTGTTGGCCTATCTAAACTAAGGAGTTGAGTTGGACTGAGATTGTACAGAACCACATGGGGGGGGCACCCCTCTATGTAAAAATGTAAGAATGTTTGGCTCAGTATACGCTACATTACAATAATCATAATTTATATATATATATTTATTTTTTTGCAGAGAAAGAGAGGATCATAGAACACAGAAGTGACGATGGCAACGCAGACGACCCCAAAAAGAAGAAAGCGAGACGGCAGAGGACTCATTTCACCAGCCAGCAGCTGCAAGAGCTCGAGGCCACCTTTCAGAGGAACCGCTACCCGGACATGAGCACAAGAGAGGAGATAGCCGTGTGGACCAACCTCACCGAGGCCAGAGTCAGGGTAAGACTCTAGGCGGGGGGGCGGTGTGTAAAACATACATAAAGTCTATTCAGAGGGAAACCATAAAGATGTGAATGAACGGATTCTACAGTAAAAACTTTTCCGTTGAAACTTGTTCGGAGTTTTATTACTTTACTTCAAGCCTACACTCGAATATCACTTGGATGATTTCGTCGCAATAATTACCAGTGATTACTTAACGTTATGACGTGGAACTGACGCCATAATTCTCCTCCCTCGAGCGTTTTAAAGTTGCTCATTGTGATCCCCACTCAAACTAACTGGTTCTCCCACCAATTACATTTTCGGGGGGGGGGGGGGGGGGGACGACAAATGAACACAAATGTGTCCACTTTTTGTGACTTTGCATCTACTATGATTTAAGTATAGCCTGTAGCCTGTACCCTATATATACTGCGCCAATCCATTTATAAATATTTATTTCGGTTAACAGTTTACTTACAGGTATTATTAGTGCTGTAATGTGTATTGTTCGACTACACTCCACTGTAAACGTGTTACTCTAGAAACTTTTTTACAGCAACAAAATGTTTAGTGAAGTGCAATGAGTAATTGACATACTTACTATACATATACACTGCTCTTGTGAGTATAATTTCACAGTAGGTCTATTGGAAACCCTTTTTGCAAAATTCAACCTAAACCCCCATAAACAAATCGGGTGTTTTAATTGCAATATAGGCAAGAAACAAGATAAGCTTGAGTTTGTGTCCTAGGCTTACAATTAGGCGTATGTCCATGTGTACATGTATCAATATTTTCAAGCCTACATATCCAAACAACAATGCACCCCCAGTTAGCAACAAGTCGACATGATTTCAAAACCCAATAAGAGATGTTCATTTCGTTTTTCGATGGCAAGAAGATAATATTACTATTATCCACAGCCTACGTCTGTATAATACTTTTAAACATTTTGAAGAAGATCACAAACTGTTAACTGACGCCCAATTGCAGTCGATTATCATACTTGTATCGTTGACTTTATTAGCCAACAGTACGGATTTACTCACACACTCAATAGACGCTTAACATCATATGTTTTTAATTCAGTGGTCTCGCGAAGGGGCCGTGCAAAAAAAAACAACGTATTGATAATACAACTGTTGATAATAATGAATGTGATAATTCGACTAGTAGCCTTAGTTAATATGCCTAAAATCTGGTTTATTTTTGACATATAAGGCCTACACCTAAAAGACAATGACGAGAAGACGTTTCTAATTATATAGCCACCGACAATTTATCATTAGCCTACAACCGTGTACCCCGGAACATAGCCGCGGCACCCCCCAAAAAACCGACAACAAAAAATCTATAAATTATTTTTTAAATATATAATACACCGGATGTTCCCATTGTAAAGTAATTACGAGGTGTTTCTTATTAGACAAACAGAGACAATTTTGTCAATATTGATATTCTATGTTTTCCATCATTCATAGCCTCGTTATGCCTAGCTATATATTTTACATCGGACTGTTATGGAATGTATTGTGCATGTGGCAAATAATAATACAAGTATTATTATCATTAAATTAAATTACATTATTGTTATAGATATGTTGAATATATTTTTTTTCTTCCCCCCCTTTGATATTTAGGTGTGGTTCAAAAATCGCAGAGCCAAATGGAGGAAGCGTGAACGCAACCAGCAAATGGACCTGTGCAAGAACAGCTACCTTCCCCAGTTCAGTGGGCTCATGCAGCCCTACGACGACATGTATCCCGCCTACACCTACAACAACTGGACCAACAAAGGACTGACCCCGGCCCCTCTGTCCACAAAGAACTTCACCTTCTTCAACTCAATGAGCCCACTCACATCCCAGTCAATGTTCTCGGCTCCTAACTCCATCTCTTCTATGACTATGGCCGGAGGTATGGGCCACTCCGCTGTACCGGGGATGCCGACTGCTGGCCTGAACAACATCAGTAATCTTAACGGCATCGGCACCTCTACAATGAACTCAGCCATGTCCTCCTCCGCATGTCCGTATGGACCTCCCGGTTCCCCTTACAGCGTATACAGAGACACATGTAACTCTAGCCTGGCGACTCTGAGACTGAAATCGAAACAGCACCCCACCTTTGGATACAGCGGGTTACAAAGTCCCGGGTCTAGCCTTAACGCCTGCCAATACAACAGTTGACCGATCAGACGCGATGAAAATAATTTGCCGACAGCTGTGGGCCTAGTGGGCCTACCTGCGAATGGGGCGAAAGACAACTAAACTGGACTGAGTTGCAATCATTTTTTCAAATGGATTATGCGGGTTGTATGTGTTTACCATTGAACTTGCACAACAATTTAAATGCTTTTTTTTTTTTTTTGATTTAAAAGTGATGAAGACGTGTTACATTGCAACAGACAAAGGAACTTTTGTGTATTTTCGCTTGCTTGCTTTGAGAACTCAAACCAATTTTAAACGTGACTTGTATAGGCCTAGGCCTATATACTCCTGGTCTTGGATTAGGAACAAGAAGTGCAACAAAAAGGCGTATCCAGACTCGGTAGAAAAATAATTATATTGTACATAGCTTATATTGCTCATGTGTGCTTTACCGTCTATGCAGGGGGTGCCACGGGCCCGGTTACGTGTCCATTCTTTTTTTTTTAGCGTGAATTTCATTTTATAGCCTGCTTTGTCTGGAGTATTTTCTCATTTTTTTTATGTGCTGAAAATAGAAATCCCGCATGCTTTAACTTCAGTGCAACGTGTTTTGTACAAGTTGATAATTATGTAAGATAAAGCAAAGTCCATTATACTGTATACAAAAGGTGATTGAAAAGTAACTTCATGTGTTTATGATCTGTTTGAATACAATAAAGCAGATAGTAGTTTATTTCAGGTATCTATTTAATAAAGGGAAAAGGTATAAACGAACACAAACATTTTCCAAGTTTATGGAATAAACTGGGAGTTGGTAGTATTTTTTTATTTAACCTTTATTTTGGCAGGGAGTCATGACTCATGCTAGTAAATAGCCTATACCGGCTTAGAATACATTATTTAATTGATGACAACTCAGACCAATCTTGACCTGTTTAACACAGTTAACATCCATATTCTGCCAGTCAATGAGCATACCGACGACTGCTGTCTGTGCTTTTCGTTCGACTGGATATTTCACATTACAGATCGTATTCTGTTGACAATGCGTTGTGGTTTGAATGATGTGGGCTGAACCACAGATGAGAAGCAGGCTACTGCAAGAGCATTTAGACCAGGCAACTCCTTTAAGTAATCAAACTCGCTATGATGAAAAGCTGAGACTTGCTACTGGCGAGCGACTTGGCATTTCCCCCCCCCCCTTCCAGCTTGGTTTCTTCATCATTTATTTTTCAGCCTAGGCTGTTCGTTTTTAGACTTTTTTTTGTTTTTACTGTCGAGAAAATGCTTCAGCGGGGATATACACTCATACTGTTAGGCTTACGTGCTGGAATTGGATATTGTGAGGCCAAATTCTCACAATATCCAATTCCAGCTCATAAGCCTAACACACTTTAATACAGGCCCCTAACAATATAGCAAAATTAAACCGCATCGCTGAATAACTGTGATAACGCGAATAATCAGCGAGATTTTACAACGACTATGAGTGTTTGCAGTTGTCAAGCGAGATGTTTTTTTCTCTTGACAGTTATCACGAGAGGAACCAATACGATATCTCCCAGGTTCACACCTTCAGCCAATCCCATAACTATAGTACTGTCCCATTAGGATGCTATTCACGCCATAACTATGCTGTAACTACAATGTTTATGTACTTTCAATTATTGATAATATGCCTTTTACAGGGGTCATTGCGTTTTAGTCTTTCTTCATTTAAAAATAAGTATATTAATATTCTACTTTTATGTCACTGGTCACAAACAATCAATGTATTCTTTTGAATGCAATAGGCTATATATAAAGAATCAAATAACTTATGTAAAATATTATACAAATAAATCAAGATACAACAAATTACATATTGGCAGAGTTTGCTAAGGGCTGATCAAGTGTTTGACGATCAGATAACACCCATGGGCCTAACCCTTGACAAACGCTTTCCTAACTCAAAGCGTGTAAACCAAGCACTGATGTCAATGGGAGATTCATACGCCCGTTGTTTGTTACGTTGTTCATGACGTCATAATAAAAACAAGACACTGTCAAAAACAATCATATATTTTCCCCGAATTAGCCCCACACCCCAGTCTTTGTATATCATTGAAGAGCAAATGCTAAGGTTTTAATTTTTATAGCCTGTAAATATTCAAACAGGTATTTCTATGCATAATGGGAAGCCTATTACTGGGGAGTCTACTCCCCTCCGAACATGTCTTATAGCAATAGTGTCTTACTACTCCAAAACAGGGAGAAATGCATTGACAACCAATGCTTGTACCAAACAGGTTTGCAACTAGTGAGAAGATAGTTTAAATTTTAGTCATTTAGCAGACGCTCTTATCCAGAGCGACTTACAGTAGAATGCATACATTTGTATTACATTATTTTTTAAAATACTGGTCCCCCATGGGAATCGAACCCACAACCCTGGCGTTGCAAGCGCCATGCTCTACCAACTGAGCTACAGTGGGCCTATAGTTCATGACCCATGTATTGAGTTGGGAGAATGAATCATCCAGAACTCCATATAAAGTCCCTGTGTAACAGATGACGTGTTGTGCCTGTCTGTGGCTGTTCACCAGTAGACAGAGGGGTTACGTGGGCCTCCAGATTCTACAGATAGTAGTTTACCTCACAGTGGCCCCAAACCTCAGTACAGACATCACTATGTGGGCCATCTGGACTGGACTCTCCCTGCCTGGCTGACAGCCTGGTCTGGGGTGGTGCATCCCAAACGGCACCCATTCCCTACTTAGTGCACTTATTTAAACACGGTCCTTGGGGCTCTGGTCAAAAAGTAACGCACTATCTAGGGAATAGAGTGGCATTTGGGATGGATCCTGGAGACATTTTGAAGACCATTCTCTGCCAGCTCTAGGCTAATGGACTGGACATCACCATAGCCAACCCACAACAAAGACAAAAACCCTGACAGACAGCTTTATAAACGTGCCAACATATGTCCTCTTTTTAATTTGAATACCAGTATGCAAATGAACAAGGATTTCAGCTCTCAGTAGCTCTCAGTCGGATCCCTGTTCCTGTACCTGTTACGCCCTCATTTTGATGTTCCTCTCTCTCAGTGCTTTCTGTTCCATTTCAATCAAGTCTTCTTCCAGTAAGTCACTCAGAATCAGAATGGCCTCAGAGTACAGCTGCTGCAGCCTGCAAGAGGGACGTTCTTTTTTTATTGTATATCTCTCTTCATCACACTTTAGTTACCTTACTTTTCATAATTATAGCCTCTAGAATGACCCGTAACTTAGTCATTACAGTAGCTAGATATCATCGCACACACACACACACACACACACACACGTTTTCTTTACAAATGAGATATCACCCTTTCATTTGAGAATACATAAAGCAGCTTTATCAAGGCCTTATATCAACTGAAAGTGTTTTTACTATAAAAGACATAAACCGTGTGTACAGATTTATGGTCTATAGTATAGTCATTTAGTTGTAGATTTCTTAGGATGTGGTTTCATGATTTGAACCTGAAACAAAATGACAACCAAAACTGTTGGTTGTTTGGATGGTAAAAACGTATAGAAGACTGGATAACGATGGTGCATGTTGTTACAAGCCCTACACCGACAAAACTACTATAATCACGCAGGTCCAGAGGAAAAAAAATGTAGTAATTACCCAAATCATCATCTTTGCGTCAAACATAATTTTTGACGAAGTTGACACGTGACATTCATTTAAGGATTATGGCACCAAGTCTACTATGGTCAGGATGAAGCTTAGAAAAACATGAAACTTCATTATGCAAAATTCACATCATTAGATGTATCCATTTCTAAACTGGATATTCTAGAAAAACAGCTTAGAAATGTTTCCATAACATCCAGGTTTCTAGCATAAGACAAAAAAAAACATAGTTTTGATTTGAAAAGTGACTCCGGTCCATGTATTGAAGAAGAAAGTCAACAACAGCAATTCAAACAGAGTTTTTAAACGGACATGTGGAATGTTATTTGGGATCACTCTATCTCCACTTCATGGCTGTCATAAACCTCTCTCTCAAACCCTATTCTCTTTTCCTACTTTGCACAAACACTCAATTGAGTAAAAAAAAAAAAACAACAACATCTATCTGTCTTTATAACTCTCGTTTACTGTCTGTTTGCCCCTCACAGAAGAATCATTAACCCTTTATAGGAGAGAGTCTGTTTGGCTGTGACCCAGATAGGACTCTGATTGTGTGTGTGTGTGTGTGTGTGTGTCTACATAAAATGTCTCTGAGACAGACGTTTGGTGGTTAGCTAGCTCAGTTAACAATACATTTAGTGCTTGGTGTACTGGGTCCCAAATTCCATCATGCACTATATAGAGAATAGGGTGCCATAGGGCTCTGGTCTATAGTAGTGCACTATATAGGGAATAGGGTGCCATAGGGCTACTTGTTCAGACTGTAGTGTGCCTACTTGTTAACATTGTAGGGTGCTGTAGGGTGCCTACTTGTTAAGATTGTAGGATATTGTAGGGTGCCTACTTGTTAAGATTGTAGGGTGCTGTAGGGATTCCTACTTGTTCAGACTGTAAGGTGCTGTAGGGATCCTACTTGTTCAGACTGTAAGGTGCTGTAGGGATCCTACTTGTTCAGACTGTAAGGTGCTGTGGGATTCCTACTTGTTCAGACTGTAAGGTGCTGTAGGGATCCTACTTGTTCAGACTGTAAGGTGCTGTGGGATTCCTACTTGTTCAGACTGTAAGGTGCTGTAGGGATTCCTACTTGTTCAGACTGTAAGGTGCTGTGGGGATCCTACTTGTTCAGACTGTAAGGTGCTGTAGGGATCCTACTTGTTCAGACTGTAAGGTGCTGTAGGGTGCTGTAGGGATCCTACTTGTTCAGACTGTAAGGTGCTGTAGGGATCCTACTTGTTCAGACTGTAAGGTGCTGTGGGGTTCCTACTTGTTCAGACTGTAAGGTGCTGTAGGGTTCCTACTTGTTCAGACTGTAAGGTGCTGTAGGGATCCAACTTGTTCAGACTGTAAGGTGCTGTGGGGTTCCTACTTGTTCAGACTGTAAGGTGCTGTAGGGTTCCTACTTGTTCAGACTGTAAGGTGCTGTAGGGATTCCTACTTGTTCAGACTGTAAGGTGCTGTAGGGTTCCTACTTGTTGGCAGTGGTGTCCTGGTGATCCAGGGTGGTCAGGTAGATGTCTATGAAGGACATGCTGGTACACAGGTCCTCCATCACAGTGTAATCAGTGTGACGCAGAGACTTGTTGAACTGTTCCACTAGCTTGGTGAAGTTGCCTGTCTGTATGGAGGGAGGAGAGCAGACCGGGGTTCAAACGCTATTCCAAATCTTTAAAATAGCTTTAGTATTTCCTTTAGCCTGTGACTAATTATATTGGTTCCATTGCGCCAGGCATGCTCAATCAAGCCCAGATTAAGTATTTGAAATTATTTCAAATCGTTTTTGAACCCAGGTCTGGAGAAGTAGGTCATGTTTGGATGTCTGTCGCAAGTGTCATTCACAAAATGGCTAGTGGTGTCAATCACCACAAAATGGCTAGTGGTGTCAATCACCACAATCACCACAAAATGGCTAGTGGTGTCAATCACCACAAAATGGCTAGTGGTGTCAATCACCACAAAATGGCTAGTGGTGTCAATCACCACAATCACCACAAAATGGCTAGTGGTGTCAATCACCACAAAATGGCTAGTGGTGTCAATCACCTGAAAATGGCTAGTGGTGTCAATCACCACAAAATGGCTAGTGGTGTCAATCACCACAAAATGGCTAGTGGTGTCAATCACCACAAAATGGCTAGTGGTGTCAATCACCTGAAAATGGCTAGTGGTGTCAATCACCACAAAATGGCTAGTGGTGTCAATCACCACAAAATGGCTAGCGGTGTCATTCACAAAATGGCTAGCGGTGTCAATCACCTGAAAATGGCTAGTGGTGTCAGTCACCTCAAAATGGCTAGTGGTGTCAATCACCACAAAATGGCTAGTGGTGTCAATCACCACAAAATGGCTAGTGGTGTCAATCACCACAAAATGGCTAGTGGTGTCAATCACCACAAAATGGCTAGTGGTGTCAATCACCACAAAATGGCTAGTGGTGTCAATCACAACAAAATGGCTAGTGGTGTCAATCACCACAAAATGGCTAGTGGTGTCAATCACCACAAAATAGCTAGTGGTGTCAATCATTCACAAAATGGCTAGTGGTGTCAATCACCACAATCACCACAAAATGGCTAGCGGTGTCAATCACCACAAAATGGCTAGTGGTGTCAATCACCACAATCACCACAAAATGGCTAGTGGTGTCAATCACCACAATCACCACAAAATGGCTAGTGGTGTCAATCACCACAAAATGGCTAGTGGTGTCATTCACAAAATGGCTAGTGGTGTCAATCACCACAAAATGGCTAGTGGTGTCAATCACAACAAAATGGCTAGTGGTGTCAATCACCACAAAATGGCTAGTGGTGTCAATCACCACAAAATAGCTAGTGGTGTCAATCATTCACAAAATGGCTAGTGGTGTCAATCACCACAAAATGGCTAGCGGTGTCAATCACCACAAAATGGCTAGTGGTGTCAATCACCACAAAATGACTAGTGGTGTCAATCACCACAAAATGGCTAGTGGTGTCAATCACCACAAAATGGCTTGTGGTGTCAATCACCACAAAATGGCTAGTGGTGTCAATCACCACAAAATGGCTAGCGGTGTCAATCACCACAAAATGGCTAGCGGTGTCAATCATTCACAAAATGGCTAGTGGTGTCAATCACCACAATCACCACAAAATGGCTAGTGGTGTCAATCACCACAATCACCACAAAATGGCTAGCGGTGTCAATCACCATAAAATGGCTAGTGGTGTCAATCATTCACAAAATGGCTAGTGGTGTCAATCACCACAAAATGGCTAGTGGTGTCAATCACCACAAAATGGCTAGTGGTGTCAATCACCACAAAATGGCTAGTGGTGTCAATCACCACAATCACCACAAAATGGCTAGTGGTGTCAATCACCACAAAACGGCTAGTGGTGTCAATCATTCACAAAATGGCTAGTGGTGTCAATCATTCACAAAATGGCTAGTGGTGTTAATTCTCCACAAAATGGCTAGTGGTGTCAATCACCACAAAATGGCTAGTGGTGTCAATCACCACAAAACGGCTAGTGGTGTCAATCACCACAAAACAGCTAGTGGTGTCAATCACCACAAAATGGCTAGTGGTGTCAATCACCACGAAATGGCTAGTGGTGTCAATCACCACGAAATGGCTAGTGGTGTCAATCACCACGAAATGGCTAGTGGTGTCAATCACCACAAAATGGCTAGTGGTGTCAATCACCACAAAATGGCGAGTGGTGTCAATCACCACAAAATGGCTAGTGGTGTCAATCATTCACAAAATGGCTAGTGGTGTCAATCACCACGAAATGGATAGTGGTGTCAATCACCACAAAATGGCTAGTGGTGTCAATCACCACAAAATGGCTAGTGGTGTCAATCACCACAAAATGGCTAGTGGTGTCAATCCCCACAATCATCACAAAATGGCTAGTGCTCCAGGAGGTGGGCACACAGGGTGAAAAAGTCAAGAATCAAGTCAACACTGCATCTCAGTGCTAGGGTATCGGCACTACATACCCTGGTTCGATTCCAGGCTGTATCACAACTGGCTGTGATTGGGAGTCCCATAGGGTGGTGCACAATTGGCCCATCGTTGTCCGGGTTAAGGTTTGGCCGAGGTAGGTCGTCATTGTAAATAAGAATTTGTTCTTAACTGACTTGCCTAGTTAAATAAAAAATTAAATAGTCTAACCAATAAACCTAACCTGCATGTCCCAAATACCTCCCTTTATAGTGCACTCCTTTTGACCAAATTCCTACAGTATAGGGAGGGGACAGAGTGAGTGTCACCTGGCTCTGGATCAGATTCCTGATCTCATTCTTCTGTCTCTGGATGATGGCGTGTTTCTTCTGGGTCAGCGAAGCCTCCCGTTCACTTTGTACCTCATTCTCGAAACGCTTCGTTGCATGCTGAAGAAAAAACACATGAAAAAGTATTGGATTCCTAGCTATGATTTTTACAACTGGTTTTCAAATCTGTAAATGCATAATTCCCAGTGCACTGTATATTAACCCCTAAAAGTCGATTGCACTTTTAATGCACGGGTGTGTCATAGTTCATATTAAGACCAACACGTACATGAATTACAACATTATTTGAAATACAAATTGTCTTTGTTTTTTTTTTGCATTTAAGAACTTTTTCCTCTATAAAAACTGGAAGCTTTTTCCTTAAACCAGTTGCTAAAAGCCGTTCATGGAGTTTAGGAGCAGAGGCTAAGATCTGTATTTATTTTCTATTACCTTGTAATGTTTATTCAGAGATCCATTACTACCAGCACCCCCCCCCCCCCCCCATGTTAGAGGACGGAAATAACACTTCACACACTAGCTAAGAAATAGGTTACATTATCACGTTATAGCAGCTACCCAAAGGAAACCCAGAGGGTCTCCCTATCCATCCATCCCCTCCCATCACTCTGGATGTGTCCCAAACGGCACCCTATTCACTCACTCACACACACACACACGCACGCACGTCAAAAGATTGGACACACCTACTTATTCAAAGGTTTCTTTATTTTTACTATTTTCTAAAAAAGTGTTAAACAAATCAAAATATTTTATATTTGAGATTCTTCAAAGTAGCCACCCTTTGCCTTGACAGCTTTGCACACTCTTGGCATTCTCTCAACCAGCTTCATGAGTTAGTCAACTGGAATGCATTTCAATTCAATTAACAGGTGTCCCTTGTTAAAAGGGAAGGAAATACTCCACAAATTAATGCATTTGAGCCAATCAGTTGTGTTGTGACAAGGTAGGGGTGGTATACAGAAGATTGTGGCAAGAACAGCTCAAATAATCAAAGAGAAACGACAGTCCATCATTACTTTAAGACATGAAGGTCAGTCAATGCAAAAACTTCCAAGAACTTTCAGTTTCTTCAAGTGCAGTCACAAAAACATCAAGCGCAATGATGAAACTGGTTCTCATGAGGACCGCCACAGGAAAGGAAGACCCAGAGTTACCTCTGCTGCAGAAGATAAGTTCATTAGGTACCAGCCTCAGATTGCAGCACACATAAACACTTCAGAGTTCAAGTAACAGACACATCTCAACATCAACTGTTCACAGGAGACTGCGTGAATCAGGCCTTCATGGTCGAATTGCTGCAAAGAAATGACTACTAAAGGACACCAATAAGAAGAAGAGACTTGCTTGGGCAAAGAAACACGAGCAATGGACATTAGCCTAGTGGAAATCTGTCCACCGGTCTGATGAGTCCAAATTTGAGATTTTTGGTTCCATCCGCTGTGTCTTTGTGAGACGCAGAGTAGGTGAACAGATGATCTCCGCATGTATGGTTCCCACCGTGAAGCATGGAGGAAGAGGTGTGATTGTGCTTTGCTGGTGACACTGTGATTTATTTAGAATTCAAGGTGTAACCGATGTGAAATGGCTAGTTAGTTAGCGGTGGTGCGCGCTAATAGCGTTTCAGTCGGTGACGTCACTCGCTCTGAGACTTGAAGTAGGATTACCCCTTGCAATTACCCCGCGGCTTTTGTGGCGCGATGGGTAACGATGCTTCGTGGGGTGTCAGTTGTTGATGTGTGCAAGGGTCCCTGGTTCGAGCCCGGGTTGGGGCGAAGAGAGGGACGGAACCTACACTGTTACAAAGGCACACTTAACCAGCATGGCTACCACAGCATTCTGCAGCGATACGCCATCCCATCATTTGTTTTTCCAACAGGACAATGACCCAACACACCTCCAGGCTGTGTAAGGGCTATTTGACCAAGAAGGAGAGTGATGGAGTGCTGCATCAGATGACCTGGCCTCCACAATCACCCGACCTCATCCCAATTGAGATGGTTTGGGATGAGTTGGACCACAGAGTGAAGGAAAAGCAGCCAACAAGTACTCAGCATATGTGGGAACTCCTTCAAGACTGTTGGAAAAACATTCCATCTGAAGCTGGTTGAGAGAATGCCAAGAGTGTGCAAAGCTGTCATCAAGGCAAAGGGTGGCTACTTTGAAGAATCTCAAATATATTTTGATTTGTTTAACACTTTTTTGGTTTCTACATGATTCCATATGTGTTATTTCATAGTTTTGATGTCTTCACTATTATTCTACAATGTAGAAAATAGTACAAATAAAGACAAACCCTAGAATCAGTCCAAACTTGACTGGTACTGTATGTATATATGTACACAGTGCATTCGGAAAGTATTAAGACCTCTTTCCATTTTAAACATTTTGTTACAGCCTTATTCTAAAATGGACTAAATAACAATTTTTCCTCATCAATCTACAGACATATATTTTGCAAATGTATTAAAATAAACAGAAATACCTTATTTACATAAGTATTCAGACCATTTGCTATGAGACTCGAAAATTGAGCTCAGGTGGATCCTGTTTCCATTGATCATCCTTGAGATGTTTCTACAACTTGATTGGAGTCCACCTGTGGTAAATTCAATTGAATCGACATGATTTGGAAAGGCACACACCTGTCTATGTAAATGGTCCCACAGTTGACAGTGCATGTCAGAGCAAAAACCAAGCTGTGAGGTCAATGGAAATGTCCGAGACAGGATTGTGTCAAGGCACAGATCTGGGGAAGGGTACCAAAAATATTCTGCAGCATTGAAGGTCCCCAAGAACACAGTAGCCTCCATCATTGTTAAATGGAAGAAGTTTGGAACCACCAAGACTCTTCCTAGAGCTTGCCGCCAGACCAAACTGAGCAATCGGGGAGAAGGACCTTGTTCAGGGAGGTGACCAAGAACCCGATGGTCACTGACAGAGCTCCTCTGTGGAGATGTGAGAAACTTCCAGAAGGACAACCATCTCCGCAGCACTCCACCAATCAGGCCTTTATGGTAGAGTGGCAAGACGGAAGCCACTCCTCAGTAAAAGGCACATGACAGCCCGCTTGGAGTTTGCCAAAAGGCACCTAAAGGTCTGTCAGACCATGAGAAACAAGATTCTCTGGTCTGATGCCAAGCTTCACATCTGGAGTAAACCTGGCACCATCCCTATGGTGAAGCATGGTGGTGGCAGCATCATGCTGTGGTGATGTTTTTCAGCAGGAAGGACTGGGAGACTAGTCAGGATCAAGGGAAAGATGAACAGAGCAAAGTACAGTGAGATCCTTGATGAAAACCTGCTCCAGACCTCAGACTGGGGCGAAGGTTCACCTTCCAACAGGACAACGACTATAAGCACGCAGCAGAGACAACACAGGAGTGGCTTCAGGACAAGACTATGAATTTCCTTGAGTGGTCCAGCCAGAGCCCTGACTTGAACCCCATCGAACATCTCTGGAGACATGAAAATAGCTGTGCAGCGACGCTCCCCATCCAACCTGACAAAGCTTGAGAGGATCTTCAGAGAAGAATGGGAGAAACTCCTTAAATACAGGGGTGCCAAGCTTGTAGCGTCATACCCAAGAAGACTCGAGGCTGTAATCGCTGCCAAAGGTGCTTCAACAAAGTACTGAGGAAAGGGTATGAATACTTACGTAAATATTTTCAATACATTTGCAAAAATGTCTGAAAACCTGTTTTGGCTTTGTCATATTGGTGTATTGTGTGTAGAACGATGAAGGGGGAAAAAATGCTATTTAATTCATTGTAGAATAAGGCTGTAACGTAACAAAATGTGGAAAAAGTCGAGGGGTCTGAATACTTTCCGAAAGCACTGTATTTTTTTATTTTTATTTAACAAGGAAAGTCAGTTAAGAACAAATTCTTATTTACAATGACGACCTACAACGGCCAAACCCGGACGACGCTGGGCCAATTGTGCGCCGCCCTATGGGACTCCCAATCACAACCGGATGTGAAACAGCCTGGATGTGTGTGTGATATATACAGTGGGCTCTAAAATTACTGGCACCCCTGACTGACAATGCACAAACAATACTTAAAAAAAATATAAACAATATAATTATAGAGATGAACTCAAAATACCAACATGTGAGAAATACTGTACTTTATTAATGTTTCAATGGAACCAACCAAAATCATACAATTATTTAATACAAAATACATTTCACCAAAAGGTTTCATAATTATTGGCACTCCTCATTTAGTACTTAGTGCCACCACCTCTGGCAGGGATAACAGCATGGAGTCTCTTCCTGTAATGTTTGACAAGGTTAAGGAACACATTTGGAGGGATTTTGGACCATTCCTCTATGCAGATCCTTTCAAGATCCTTCACATTCTTGGGTTTGCGCTTATCAACTGCCCTCTTCCACTCAGCCCACAGGTTTTCTATTGGATGAAGGTCCGGCAACTGAGATGGCCATGGCAGAACATTGATTTTGTTGTCACAGAACCATTTCTGTGTGGATCTTGAGGTATGTTTTGGATCATTGTCTTGTTGGAAAGTCCACCTACGGCCAAGTCCCAGCCTTCTGGCAGAGGCAACCAGATTGTCAGCCACAATTGCCTGATACTTGGTGGAATTCATTATGCCATCAATCTTAACCAGTGCCTCTGGACCTCTGGAATTAAAACAGCCCCAAAACATCACTGACACCCCTCCATATTTCACTGTGGGTATGAGGTTCCTCTCCTTGTATGCATCTCTGTTTCGACGTCAAACATGCCGATGCTGTATCTGACCAAAACGTTCAATTTTGGTCTCATCTGACCAGAGCACCTTCTTCCAGTCATAATTGAAATGACATTTGGCAAACTCCTAGCGCTTGCGTCTGTGTCTTGGGGTCAGAAAGGGCTTTCTTCTGGAAACCTTTCCAAAGAGACTGTGGTTGTGGAGGGGGCGTAGTGGTGTATAATGGTGCTTTATGAAACCTGGTGACCCCAAGACGCCACCAAGGCCTGCAATTCTTTCACAGTGATTCTTGGGGATTTTGTTGCTTCTCTCACCATTCTCCTCCCTATCCTGGGGGGGCAAAATGTATTTGCGTCCTCTATCCGTGAGGTTTTCAACTGTTCCTTATCTTCTGAATGTTTTAATAATTGCCCTGACAGAGCTCAGTCATATATTCAATCGTTTGTGTATCTTTTTGTAGCCAATACCAGATTTATGAAGGTTCTACGACCATCTGTCCCTTTTGAACTGCCAGCTATTTTGTTTTCTTCATGGTGTTGGATGACAGCGGGATATTGCATGTGTGTTACCTCATTTTTATACCCTAGTGAAACAGAAAGTGATGTAATGGCTCAATATAGTTCCTTAAGACTTAGATAAACTTAAATAAGTGGAATTTAATTTGTGGTTTCATTTTGGTAGATGTTATTTACAATAATCTTTAAGGGTGCCATTAATTGTGAAACCTTGATTTGGAGAACATTGATTTTTAATTAAATCAATAAATAATTTTGGTTGGTTCCATTGAAACCAACCAGTATTTCTCACATGTTGGTATTTTGAGTTTCTCTATAATTATATTGTTTATATTTGTTTAAGCATTGTTTGTGCATTGCCAGTCAGGGGTGCCAGTAATTTTGGATCCCGCTGTATATATATATACAGCGGGATCTATCTATCTATCTATCTATCTATCTATCTATCTATCTATCTATCTATCTATCTATCTATCTATCTATCTATTATCTATCTATCTATCTATTATCTATCTATAGATCTATCTATCTATCTATCTATCTATCTATCTATCTATCTATCTATCTATTATCTATCTATAGATCTATCTATCTATCTATCTATCTATCTATCTATCTATCTATCTATCTATATATCTATCTATCTATCTATCTATCTATCGGCCCTGTTTGAAAAGTAGTGCATTATAAAGGGAATAGGGGGCTATTTGAGATGCAACCAGCCATGTCTCACAACCAGGAAGTTCACTGGACATTTTATGCTTTAGAGAATTATTATTTTTCTATGTAGAGGAATAAAAGAAGGTGGACAATGTTAACTCCCCTGCCACTGCCGTCCTCTACCTCTTCTCTCCTTCTTCTCATTCACACACACACACACACACACACACACACACACACACACACACACACACACACACACACACACACACACACACACACACACACACACACACACACACACACACACACACACACACACACACACACACACACTCTCTGGGGTATTTAGACTGCAGAGTGCTGGCGGTGCAGTGCTATGTGAAGCTGAAGTTGTAGGGAGTGAACAAATTATATCCTGAGGCCGCATTCATTGTAGCTGGGGACTTTCCGAATTTCCTCCTGAAATTCTATCAACACATCGCCTGTCCTACACGCGGAGAGCATACGCTTGACAATTGTTACTCTCCCCTCCGGGACGGCTACAAGGCCCTCCCCCCGCACTCGCTCTGGCAAATCAGATCACGCTCCATCTTGCACCTCCCCTCCTATAGGCAGAAACTTAAGCAGGAAGCACCAGTGGTAAGGTCTGTTCAACGTTGATCTGACCAATCAGAATCTATGCTTCAGGACGGTTTTGATCACACGGACTGGGAAATATTCCGGGTCGCCTCTGAGAATAATATAGTAGGACTCGGTTCATCAGGAAGCGCATAGAAGATGTTGTCCCCCTGATGATTAGAACTTATCCAAAACAAAAACCCGTGGATAGATGGTAGCATTCGTACAAAACTTAAAGCGCGAACCACCACATTTAAAACACGCAAGGTGACTGGGAACATGGACAAACAGACCAGCTATGACCTCCGTAAGGCGATCAAAGAGGCAAAACAACAGTACAGAGATTATTTGAGTCGCAATTCAACAGCTCAGACACGAGACCCATGTGCCAGGGACTCCAGACAATCATAGATTATAAAGGGATAGCAAGCCAAGTCGCAGACACTGACGCCTCTCTCCTGGACAAGCTTAACACCTTCTCCCACTTCGAGGAAAACAACATAGAGCAGCCGACGTTTGCCCCCATCGCTCACGAGGAATGTGTGCTCCCGATCTCCGTTCCGTGGTTGACGTAAGAAATTCAATCTTGTTAACCCTTGCAAGGCTGCCAGCCCAGATGGCATCCCAAGTCGCGTCCTCATTGCATGTACAGACCAGCTGGCTGGAGTGTTTACGGACATATTCAATCTCTACCTATACCAGTCTGTTGTCCCCACTTGCTTCAAGATGCCAACCATTGTTCATGTACCCAAGAAAACAATATGTAACTGAACTAAATGACTATCCCCTAGTATTACTCACTTCTGTCATCATGAAGTGCTTTGAGAGACTAGTTAAGGTTCATATCACCTCCACCTTACCTGACACCCTAGACCCAATACAATTTGCATACGGCCCCAACAGATCCACGGACAACGTAATCTCCATTGCACTGCACACTGCCCTATCCCACCTGGACAAGAGGAATATATATGTAAGAATTCTGTTCATAGACTACAGCTCAGCATTTAACACCATAGTGCTCTCCAAGTTCATCACTAAGCTCTGGGCCCTGGGTCTGAACCCCTCCCTTTGCAACTGGGTCCTGGACTTCCTGACAGGCCGACCTCGGGTGCTGAAGGTAGGCAATAACACCTCCGCCACACTGATCCTCAACATGGGGGCCCCACAAGGGTGTGTTCTCAGCCCCCTCCTGTACTCCCTTGTTCACCCATGACTGTGTGGCCACGCACGTCTCCAACTCAATCATCACGTTTGCTGACGACAACAGTGGTACAGCCGATTACCAACAACGATGAGATTCCAGGAAAATAACCTCTCCCTCAGACGACAGCGTGGTGAAGAAGGCGCAACAGCACCTCTTCAACCTCAGGAGGCTGAAGAAATTTGGCTTGGCCCCTAAGACCCTCACAAACTTCTACAGATGCACCATCCTGTCGGGCTTTAACAACGCCTGGTACAGCAACTGCACCACAGGGCTCTCCAGAGGGTGGTGCGGTCAGCCCAACACATCATCCAGTGCACACTGCCTGCCCTCCAGGACATCTACAGCACCCGGTGTCACAGGAAGGACAAGAAGATCATCAAGGACCTCAGCCACCCGAGCCACGGCCTGTTCACCCCGCTATCATCCAGAAGGCGGAGACAGTACAGGTGGCATCAAAGCTGGGACCAGACTGATAGAATCTGTTTATCTCCAGGTCATCAGATTGTTAAACAGTCATCACTAGCTGGCCTTCGCCCAGTATTCTTCCCTGAACCTTAGACATTGTCACTAGTCAGATACCAGCCAGTAATCTACCCTGCAACTTAGAGACTGCTGCCCAATGTACATAAGAGTCATTAAACACTGGACACTTTAAATGTTTACATACTGTTCACTGAGTACTGCCCCTATATATAGGACCATCCACCCCTACCTGGGATATGGATGCATAAAGACCTGAGGGTGGAAACGTTGTAACAATAAAAAAATAAAAAAAATCACCTGGGAGCATGAACGCATTCAACTGAAACGTGGCTTCCACATTTAACCCAACCCCTCTGAATCAGAGAGGGCTGCCTTAATCAACATCTACAGCACCCAGGGAACAGTGGGTTAACTGCCTTGTCAGCGACAGATTTATTACCTTGTCAGCTCAGGGATTCGAGCCAGCAACCTTTCAGTTACTGGCCCAACGCTCTAACCGCTAGGCTACAGCAGCGTTTAGCATTTTCCATTTAATTTTCCATACTGTTTTACCCACTTTATACTGTATGCCTAGACTGTTTTCTAGTCATGGCTCATCCTATATAACTACTGCAGTAAACACATTTTCTATTCACATACACACCCATTCATATGCATCGGCTGTCCCCACCAGGTATTTTTTTATTTATTTTTTGGTATTTGATTAGGATCCCCATTAGCTGTTGCAAAAGCAGCAGCTACTCTTCCTGGGGTTCCACACAGAACATGAAACATAATACAGAATGACGTAATACAGAACATCAATAGACAAGAACAGCTCAAGGACAGAATGACATACATTTTTTTTTATAAAGGCACACGTAGCCTACATATCAATGCACACACTATCTAGGTCTAATAGGGGAGAGGCGTTGTGCCGCGAGGTGTTGCTTTATCCGTTTATTAAAACCAAGTTCACTGTTTATTTGAGCAATATGAGATGGAAGGAAGTTCCATGCAATAAGGGCTCTGTATAATATGGAATGTTTTCTTGAATTTGTTCTGGATTTGGGGACTGCGAAAAGACCCCTGTTGGCATGTCTGGTGGGATAAGTGTGTGTGTCAGAGCTGTGTGTAAGTTGACTATGCAAACAATTTGGGATTTCCAACAAGAAGTGATGCAGTCAGTCTCTCCTCAACTCTTAGCCAAGAGAGACTGGCATGCATAGTATTTATATCAGCCCTCTGATTACAATTAAGAGCAAAACGTGCTGCTCTGTTCTGGGCCAGCTGCAGCATAATTAGGTATTTCGTTGCAGCACTGGACCACAAGACTGGACAATAATCACGATTAGAATAAACTAGAGCCTGCAGGACTTGCTTTGTGGAGTGTGGTGTCAAAAAAGCAGAGCATCTCTTTATTTCAGACAGACCTCTCCCCATCTTTACAACCATTGAATCTATATGTTTTGACCATGACAGTTTACAATCTAAGGTAACGCCAAGTAATTTAGTCTCCTCAACTTGTTCAACAGCCACACCATTCATTACCATACTCAGCTGAGGTCTAGCATTTAGGGAATGATTTGTACCAAATACAAACGCTCTTAGTTTTAGAGATGTTCAGGACCAGTTTATTACTGGCCACCCATTCCAAAACTGACTGCAACTCTTTGTTAAAGGTTTCAGTGACTTCATTAGCTGTGGTTGCTGATGCGTATATGGTTGAATCATCAGCATACATGGACACGCATGCTTTGTTTAATGCCAGTGGCAGGTCATTGGTAAAAATAGAAAAGAGTAGAGGGCCTAGAGAGCTGCTGTATGTTACACCACACTTTACATGTTTGACATTAGGGAAGCGTCCATAAAAAAAAAAAAAAAACTCAGATCTATTAGATAGATTGCCATATCGTGGATTCAGAGCTGAGGTTGAAAAGCCATAACAAGTCATGGTCAATACAATCAAAGGCAGCACTGAAATCTAACAGTACAGCTCCCACAATCTTCTTATTATCAATGTCTTTCAACCAATCATCAGTCATTTGTGTCAGTGCAGTACATGTTGAGTGCCCTTCTCTATAAAACATGCTGAAAGTCTGTTGTTAATTTGTTTACAGAGAAGCATTGAATTTGGTCAAACACCATTTTTCCCAACAGTTTGCTAAGAGCTGGCAGCAAGCTGATAAACTCAGCAAAAAAAGAAACGTCCTCTTACTATCAACTGCATTTATTTTCACCAAATTTAACGTGTAAATATTTGCATGAACATAACAAGATTCAACAACTGAGACAAACTGAACAAGTTCCACAGACGTGTGACTAACAGAAATGGAATAATGTGTGCCTGGGTCAAAATCAAAAGTAACAGTCAGTGGCCACCAGCTGCATTAAGTACTGCAGTGCATCTCCTCCTCATGGACTGCATCAGATTTGCCAGTTATTGCTGTGAGATGTTACCCCACTCTTCCGCCAAGTCACCTGCAAGTTCCCAGACATTTCTGGGGGAGGGAGAATGGTCCTAGCCCTCACACTCCGATCCAACAGGTCCCAGACGTGCTCAAAAGGATTGAGATCCGGGCTCTTCGCTGGCCATGGCAGCTCCAGAGTACAGGCCTAGGGGTAACGTTCATTCCTTCCTTATTTGGATTTTTACGAATTATCTTTGAAAGACAGGGTCCTGAAAAAGGGACGTTTCTTTTTTTTGTTGCTGAGTTTAGGTCTGCTGTTAGAACCAGTAAAGGCCACTTTACCACTCTTGGGTAGCAGAATTACTTTTGCTTCTCTCCAGGCCTGAGGACAAATTACTTTCCTCTAGGCTCAGATTAAAGATATGACAGATAGGAGTGGCTATAAAGTCAGCTACCATCCTCAGTAGCTTTCCATCTAAATTGTCAATGCCAGGAGGTTTGTCATTATTGATCATTAACAATTGTACCATCTCTCCCACACTAACTTTACAAAACTCTAATTTGCACTGCTTTTCTTTCATTATTAGTTTTTTTATGCATGAATATAATTGCTCGCTGTTCGTCGTTGGCATTTCCTGCCTAAGTTTGCCCACTTTGAAACAAATCATGAAATAATTGGCAACATCAAATGGTTTTGTGATGAATAAGCCATCTCATTCAATGAAAAATTGAGTTGAATTTGTCTTTCTGCCCATAATTTAATTTAAAGTACTCCAAAGTTTTTTTTCCCCCATCATTCTTTATATCATTGATCTTGGTTTCATAATACAGTTTCTTCTTCTTTTTGTTGAGTTTAGTCATATGATTTCTCAATTTGCAGTAAGTCAGATGTACAGCCAGACTTATTAGCCACTCCTTTTGCCCCATCTCTTTCAACCATACAGTTTTTCAATTCCTCATCAATCCATGGAGCCTTAACAGTTCTAACGGTCAGTTCCTCATCAATCCATGGAGCCTTAACAGTTCTAACAGTCTGTTTCTTAACAGGTGCATGTTTATCAATAATTGGAAGAAGCAATTTCATAAATGAATCAAGTGCAGCATCTGGATGCTCCTCATTAATCACATCACACCAACAAATATATTTAACATCATCCACATAAGAGTCACAGCAAAATCTTTTGTATGTTCTTTTATAGACTATTTTAGGCCCAGCTGTTGGAACTTTGGCTTTCCTGGATATAGACACTATATTGTGATCACTGCATCCAATGGGTACGGATACAGATTTAGAACAAAGTTCTACAGCATTAGTAAAAATGTGATCGATACATGTGGATGATCTTGTTCCTTTAGTGTTTGTAAAAACACCCTGGTAGGTTGATTAATAACCAGATTACAGGCACCAGATTACAGTAAGACGTTTCCTCTTGAGCGGACAGCTTGATGAAAACCAGTCAATATTCAGGTCCCCAAGAAAGTAGACCTCTCTGTTTACATCACATACACTAACAAGCATTTCAGATATATTATTTACATACTGACTGTTAGCACTTGGTGGCCTATAGCAACACCCCAAAAGAAAAGGCTTTAGATGTGCCAAGTGAACCTGCAACTACAACACTTCAATAACACTTGACATCTTCTCTAAGCATTACAGGGTTATGGCTCTGAATATATACAGCAACTTCTCCCCCATAAGCATTTCTGTCCCTTCTATAAATGTTATATCCTTGTATTGCTACTGTTGTATCATCAAATGAATTATCTAAGTAAGTGGCTAATATATGAATGTTATCTGACGTTAGCAATTAATTGATTTCATGAACCTTATTTCTAAGGCTAAATATATTAATATGGGCCATTTTCATCCCTTTCCTGGGTAGCTTATCAGAGATAGACATACTACTGAAAAGAGCAAACAAAGCAAGAGAAAGAAAATACATTCAGCAGTCCATTAATCAATTGGTGTGTGTGTGTGTGCTGTAGGGTTGAAGCTATGAACCCAAAGGCTTGGCTCTCTCATCCCTTCCAGGCTTCTGGGAGGGAGGGTGAACAATGAGCCTGTCATAGCAGATGTAAGCAATGTCCCCACGAGCTCTGGCAGATTTCATGGCTGGGATCAGTTCTTTCCTCTTCTGGCTCACAGCTTCAGGATAGTCCTCATTGAGGAAGATATACGTTCCTCTCAAGTTCTTGGCTCTTTCCAGAACAGCTACCTTGTCCTTGAACCTCAGGAACTTGACCACTATTGGCCTTGGCCTGTCACCTGGGCCGGTGGTGGGTTTTCCAGTCCTGTGGGCCTGTCACCTGGGCCGGTGGTGGGTTTTCCAGTCCTGTGGGCCTGTCACCTGGGCCGGTGGTGGGTTTTCCAGTCCTGTGGGCCTATCACCTGGGCCGGGGGTGGGTTTTCCAGTCCTGTGGGCCTATCACCTGGGCCGGGGGTGGGTTTTCCAGTCCTGTGGGCCTGTCACCTGGGCCGGGGGGTGGGTTTTCCAGTCCTGTGAGCCTATCACCTGGGCCGGTGGTGGGTTTTCCAGTCCTGTGGGCCTATCACCTGGGCCGGGGGTGGGTTTTCCAGTCCTGTGGGCCTATCACCTGGGACGGGGGTGGGTTTTCCAGTCCTGTGGGCCTATCACCTGGGCCGGGGGTGGGTTTTCCAGTTCTATGGGCCTATCATCTGGGCCGGGGGTGGGTTTTCCAGTCCTGTGGGCGGGCGCTGCACCTCAATCTTCCTTTGGTTCATCTACAATTTCTCAGAGATCATTTCTCTCACTTTGTCCTCAGACTCTGTCCAGGTCTCATGTGGAGATTCTGCAATTCCATCCACAAACATGTTGTTCTGCCTTGATTGTCCCTTGAGATGATCTGATTTATCTGTCATTGTTATCATGGATTCACACACAGAACTGATGTCCTCTCTCAATGACTTACAGACTGCTGTTATCTTGCCCTTCTCCTGTTTCAACTCATTGAGCTGACCATGGGAGAACTGCAAACTGTTCTTCAGGTCCTGGACCTCTCTGGTCAGGTCATCCATTATTTTATTAGTAGAATCCACGAGTATTTGGACAAAACACTTGAATCTATTTTCTTGTTGTTGCTTATAGGTCTCTATTTGTTTGTTTAAAAGATCCTTCACCTGTGATAGAGAGACACCACTGTCCTCAACGGTACTCCCACCGGCTGTGGTCTTTGTCATGGTAGCTAGCAACGTTGGTTACCCTGTTACGCCTCGCCGTTCCAGACAGGGCAGGTCACAGGGAAGATTGAAAACAACAAACAGCAGGGATCTAGACAGCCACAAACCCAAAACAATCCGCGGTGCCAGCCACAATTGTTAACCTCTCTAGGGTAGGGGGTAGTATTTGCACGGCCGGATAAAAAAACGTACCCGATTTAATCTGGTTATTACTACTGCCCAGAAACTAGAATATGCATATAATTGTTTGATTTGGATAGAAAACACCCTAAGTTTCTAAAACTGTTTGAATGGTGTCTGTGAGTATAGCAGAACTCATATGGCAGGCCAAAACCTGAGAAGATTCCAAACAGGAAGTGCCCTCTCTGACCATTTCTTGGCCTTCTACACTCTCTTTATTGAAAACTGAGGATGTCTGCTGTAACGTGACACTTCCTACGGCTCCCATAGGCTCTCACAGGGCGCTAGAACGTTGAATGATGACTTTGTAGGCCATGGCTGAAAAACAGTAGCGCATTTGGTAAGTGGTCGATCTGAGAACAATGAGACGGGGGCGCGTGTGCACGTGAAGAGTCCATTTTAGATTTTTAGTCTTTGAACGAAAACAGGGTTTCCTGTCGGAATATTATCGCTTTTTTACGAGAAAAATCGATTTTAAACAGCGGTTGACATGCTTCGAAGTACGGTAATGGAATATTTAGAAATGTTTTGTCACGATACGCGCCGGGCGCGTCACCCTTCGTTACCCTTCGGATAGTGTCTTGAACGCATGAACAAAACAGAGGATATTTGAACATAACTATGGATTATTTTGAACCAAACCAACATTTGTTATTGAAGTAGAAGTCCTGGGAGTGCATTCTGACGAAGAACAGCAAAGGTAATCCAATTTTTCTTATAGTAAATCTGAGTTTGGTGAGTGCCAAACTTGGTGGGTGTCAAAATAGCTAGCCCGTGATGGCGAGCTATCTACTCAGAAAATTGCAAAATGTGCTTTTGCCGAAAAGCTATTTTAAAATCGGACATAGCGATTGCATAAAGGAGTTCTGTATCTATAATTCTTAAAATAATTGTTATGTTTTTTGTGAACGTTTATCGTGAGTAATTTAGTAAATTCACCGGAAGTTTGCGGTGGGTATGCTAGTTCTGAACGTCACATGCTAATGTAAAAAGCTGGTTTTTGATATAAATATGAACTTGATTGAACAAAACATGCATGTATTGTATAACATAATGTCCTAGGAGTGTCATCTGATGAAGATCATCAAAGGTTAGTGCTACATTTAGCTGTGGTTTGGATTTATGTGACATAATATGCTAGCTTGAAAAATGGGTGTCTGATTATTTCTGGCTGGGTACTCTGCTGACATAATCTAATGTTTTGCTTTCGTTGTAAAGCCTTTTTGAAATCGGACAGTGTGATTAGATTAATGAGAGTCTTGTCTTTAAAATGGTGTTAAATAGTCATATGTTTGAGAAATTGAAGTAATAGCATTTCTAAGGTATTTGAATATCGCGCCACAGGATTCCACTGGCTGTTGAGTAGGTGGGACGATTTCGTCCCACATACCCTAGAGAGGTTAACCACATCGCAGGCTGCGTTCAAGAAAATCCAGCTAGCTTGATATGCAGCTAGCTAGCAGCTAGGCTAGCTGCGAAGCCAAATAGCTCCTCAGACCCGTCCTTGGTCGGCAGGATCACTGGAAAGATACAAGCGGTCCCAGCAACTGATTCCAACTGCGTTGCTGGTTCCAAACTAAGAAGCTAGATAGCTACCAAGAACCTTCCAATACACTTTCAAACAACAAACTTTTCAAACAAATAAAAACTGAGCTCTTAGGTTAAAGTAGGATTTTAAGCCTTAAGACAATTGAGACATAGATTGTGTATGTGTGCCATTCAGAGGGTGAATGGGCAAGACAAAATATGTAAGTGCCTTTTATATGGGGTATGGTAGTAGGTGCCAGGCGCACCAGTTTGAGTGTGTTGCTTCAAGATGTCCACCATTATTCCTGGACACAAGAAAGAAAACGGTAACTGAACTCAATGACTATCGCCACGTAGCACTCACTTCTGTCATCATGAAGTGCTTTGAGAGGCTAGTTAAAAATCATATCACCTCCACCTTACCCGACACCCTAGACCCACTTCAATTTGCATACCGCCCCAATAGATCCACAGACAATGCAATCGCACTGCACTATCCCATCTGGACAAGAGGAATACATATGTAAGAATGCTGTTCATTGACTATAGCTCAGCCTTCAACACCATAGTACCCTCCAAGCTCATCATTAAGCTCGGGGCCCTGGGTCTGAACCCCGCCCTGTGCAACTGAGTTCTGGACTTGCTGACGGGCCGAGCCCAGGTGGTGAAGGTAGGAAACAACACCTCCATTTCACTGATCCTCAACACAGGGGCCCCACAAGGGTGCGTGCTCAGCCCAAGCCACAGCCTATTCACCCCGCTACCATCCAGAAGGCGAGGTCAGTACAGGTGCATCAAAGCTGGGACAGAGAGACTGAAAAACAGCTTCTATCTCAAGGCCATCAGACTGTTAAATAGCCATCACTAGCCGGCTACCACCCTGTTACTCAACCCTGCACTTTAGAGGCTGCTGCCCCATGTACATAGACATGGAATCACTGGTCACATTAAAACTGGAACACTAGTCACTTTAATAATGTTTACATACTGCTTTACTCATTTCATATGTATGTACTGCATTCTATTCTACTGTATTTTAGTCATTGCCACTCTGACATTGCTCGTCCTAATATTTATACATTTCTTAATTCCATTCTTTTACTTTTAGAGTTGTGTGTATTGCGAATTGTTAGTTGGGAACACAAGCATTTCATTACACTAGCAATAACATCTGCTAAATGTGTGTATTTGGCCCAAAATTTTGGATTTGGTTTAAAGACATATATTCCGGACTCTGATCCAGAAGCTAATTCCATGCAATTCTATCCATTTTGCTATGGGATTTTGTATTTAAAATAGCGCATTCTAATATTTATACTATTGTGCATTACATTTTAGTTACACTGTTTATACACACAGCTTATTTATTTATATACTGGATTTATATACTGGATATATTTATTTATATACTGGCCCAAAATTTTTGATTTGACATACATACATACATACATACATACATACATACATACATACATACATACATACATACATACATACATACACACACCCACATACATACATACATACATACATACATACATACATACATACATACATACATACACAGTTGAAGTCGGAAGTTTACATACACCTTTGCCAAATATATTTAAACTCAGTTTTTCACAATTCCTGACATTTAATCCTAGTAAAAATTCCCTGTCTTAGGTCAGATAGGATCACCACTTTATTTTAAGAATGTGAAATGTCAGAATAATAGTAGAGAGAATGATTTAGTTCAGATTTTATTTCTTTCATCACATTCCCAGTGGGTCAGAAGTTTACATACACTCAATTAGTATTTGGTAGCACTGCCTTTAAATTGTTTAACTTGGGTCAAACGTTTTGGGTAGCCTTCCACAAACTTCCTACAATAAGTTGGGTGAATTTTGGCCCATTCTTCCTGACAGAGCTGGTGTAACTGAGTCAGGTTTGTAGGCCTCCTTGCTCGCACACGCTTTTTCAGTTCTGTCTGCACATTTTCTATAGGATTGAGGTCAGGGCTTTGTGATGGCCACTCCAATACCTTGACTTTGTTGTCCTTAAGCCATAACTTTGGAAGTATACTTGGGGTCATTGTCCATTTGGAAGACCCATTTGTGACCAAGCTTTAACTTCCTGTCTGATGTCTTGAGATGTTGCTTCAATATATCCACATACATTTTCCTTCCACAAAATAGATGGCATCATGAGAAGTGCACCAGTCCTTTCTGCAGCAAAGCACCCCCACAACATGATGCTGCCACCCCCGTGCTTCACGGTTGGGGTGGTGTTCTTTGGCTTGCAAGCCTCACCCTTCTTCCTCCAAACATAACGATGGTCATTATGGCCAAACAGTACTATTTTTGTTTCATCAGACCAGAGGACATTTCTCCAAAAAGTATGATCTTTGTCCCCATGTGCAGTTGCAAACCGTAGTCTGGCTTTTTTATGGCGGTTTTGAAGCATTGGCTTCTTCCTTGCTGAGCGGCCTTTCAGGTTATGTCGATATAGGACTCGTTTTACTGTGGATATAGATACTTTTGTACCTCCAGCATCTTCACAAGGCCCTTTGCTGTTGTTCTGGGATTGATTTGCACTTTTCGCACCAAAGTACGTTCATCTCTAGGAGACAGAACGTGTCTCCTTCCTGAGTGGTATGACTGCTGCGTGGTCCCATGGTGTTTATACTTGCATACTATTGTTTGTACAGATGAACGTGGTACCTTCAGGCGTTTGGAAATTGCTCCCAAGGATGAACCAGACTTGTGGAGGTCTACAATTTTTTTTCTGAGGTCTTGGCTGATTTCTTTTGATTTTCCCATGATGTCAAGCAAAGAGGCACTGAGTTTGAAGGTAGGCCTTGAAATAGATTCACAGGTACACCTCGAATTGACTAAAATGATGTCAATTAGCCTATCAGAAGCTTCTAAAGCCATGACATCATTTTCTGGAATTTCCCAAGTTGTTTAAAGGCACAGTCAACTTAGTGTATGTAAACTTCTGAACCACTGGAATTGTGATACAGTGAATTATAAGTGAAATAATCTGTCTGTAAACAATTGTTGGAAAAATTACTTGTGTCATGCACAAAGTAGATGTCCTAACCGACTTGCCAAAATATAGTTTGTTAACAAGAAATTTGTGGAGTGGTTGAAAAACGAGGTTTAATGACTCCAACCTAAGTTTATGTAAACTTCCGACTTCAACTGTATATGGCTGTTCATATCCTTATTATATCTACGGCTGTACATATAATTCCTAGTATATCTACTGCTGTACATATCATTCCTAGTTTAATAACTACTGCTGTACATATCATTCCTAGTATATCTACTGCTGTACATATAATTCCTAGTTTAATAACTACTGCTGTACATATAATTCCTAGTTTAATAACTACTGCTGTACATATCATTCCTAGTTTAATAACTACTGCTGTACATATCATTCCTAGTTTAATAACTACTGCTGTACATATAATTCCTAGTATATCTACTGCTGTACATATCATTCTTAGTATATCTTCTGTAAATTCATCCGGTGTCGATACTGTACATATAGGTTGCATTTGGATTACTGTTACAGTGCTATTTGGGTTGTTAACCTTTACTGTAGTGAGTTAATCAGCGTCACACAGTGTTTTTTGGTAGTCTTAAACAAATCTACTTTGAAACAAAAATGAATACATCTCATACACGGTTAGGGGTTTAACAAAAATAAGACACCTGTACCAAGTCAGATATAGAGTGGAAATGTATTACATTGAGTTTGCATCCAAATATTACATTTTATATACACATCACAGAAGACTGAAATATAACAAAACCATTTGACATAGAAACACTGGATTTTCAGCTGTTTAAAAAATATGTTTAATAATTATGAAATTCTGAAGCATATTAATAACATTCCACCCATGAAGCCACTAGGTCACTTGACTGCAGGAAAGGACTACTTGGATTCGTTCCGACATTTCTTGATTTCGTATATATTTTTTTAGTGATTATTTGTGTACTTATTTGACTTTTTACTCCGTTGTTAGGAGCTAGTAACATAAGCATTTCGCTGACCCCGCTACAACATCTGCTAAACTGTGTAAACTTTGATTTGATTTTAAAGAGGTGGCCTGGTCGCATTCTCTCTCCAGGGCGTCAGCTGTGCATAATTATATGAAGGTTCACATGTAGCCCAGCCTGAGAGCCGCCGTCCGGACATCACATCTGACTAAACCCCAAAGAGACAGTACAGCACTGAGCTGAGCTGGCTTTAGCCCAGGAAGACAGGACACATACAAAATGGAACCCTATTCCCAATACAGGGCACTACTTTTGACCAGGCAGCGTACACTATGTATGGGAATAGGGTGCAATGCCATTTGGGACTCCCATGAGGACAGGGGGCAGAGGGCTTCAACCTCAGTAGTAGTAACAACAACGGTGGTAGTCCAGTATAGTACGTACCTGGATCTCCATGATGACCACGCCGATGAACATGTTGAAGAAGATGAAGTAGCCGATAAGGATGAAGACGATGGTGAAGATACGGCTGGAGTTCATCCCCAGGTCATCGAGGTTCTGCTGCAGATCAGTCCAACCATCTACCTGAGGAGGGCGTAGACAATGGGATAAGAGTTGAAAAATTCCAGTAGTTTTCCCAAAATGCCCAAGTTTTCCCAGAAATCACAGTTGGATGATTCCTGGAATCAGAAGGGAATATGGAAAACCTGGGAATTTGGGGGAAATTACCAGAATTTTGTAACCCTAGATGTTAATTATGCATGTTTCCTCAACATGCGCACTAAACAGACAGCATGTTGGGATATTGCGATGAAAGATGCTGTTGTAGGAACATAACGTTGACATATTTCATACATGGCGGCACAACAAAAATGGCACTGACGTAAGAATACGACTGTCAAAAAAAACAACACATGTAAATGTTTAGGTCTACCGGTGGACAGACAGAGGACATTTGGTTCTGCCTATGCCAGACTGAACTGACAGTCTAGTGCAGGGGTTCTTTTTCAGCCTGGAACCCAAATGAGAAATGCACTGTTTTGCCTGGGACCCAAGCTCATGACCCCCCCCCCCCCCCGGGGTACCTTAAGTAAGATTTCCACCAGGGATAGGGAGGTTATTCTAACTCATACTCACTGTCACTAAACTGAAAAGTGTGAAGAGCGCACAGCCCAGGTCTCCCCAGTTCTCAGGGTCTCCAGTGTTAGGGTCTCCAAAGTAGTAATATCCAATTATGGCAAAGATGAACATGAGGAGAAACATCAGGCCCAGTACATAGACCACACTCTTCATGGTCTTGAACAGAGCTACAACCAATGCCTGTCAATCAAACAAAACAAAAACAAAAAACACACAACAAAAGAGAGAGAACACAAAAATCTCAACAAACCTGACATCTGAGTGACCCCAAGAGATAACTGACTAACATTTATTATCCACCATCAACTGTAAAAAGGTATCCAAAGACCAACGTAACAGACACATGTGTATGGCCTAGTATTGTAGGCCTAATGACGTCATTTTCACCTGCAGGCCCCGAATGAACGACACCGTCTTCAGCACGCGCAAAGAGCGAAATGCGCGGACGATGCGCATGGTCCCCATTGCACTGGAATCCCCTCCATCAGCGAACATGGGAACGAATGAAATGACCAAAATTATAGCGTCGAAAACATTGTAGCCATTTTTCCAGTAAACCCCGGGGTTAACGTACACCTTCATCAAGAACTCCATGGTGTAAATGGCCATGAAGAATTCGTCTGCAATCTGTTTGATGAAAATAGAGTGAAGGGAGGACTGGATTTGAGTAGAGGACATATTTGCATACAACAACTTAGGCTTTGGAACTGTTACATTTTCCCTAAACGTAATTGTGTATGCTTCTATGTCAGTGTTCGCAGTTTTGCTAATTACAATCAGCAAATTACCCACCGCAAAGAATCCAAAGAGTTTGTATTTCAAATCATAGTCCGTCTCCAAAGCCATGAACAGAGCGTTGAGGACAATCGTGACCATAATCAAGCCATCGAACAGTGTTCTTTCAGTAATGTTGGCAATGTAATCGTAGAATTCGGTATCTTTTCTCCTGAATACAAAAAAACATATTTTTAAAAAAGCACAGTAGCCTAGCTAATAACAACTCTACATTGCAAATGAATTAGTCAGAAACATCTGCAAAAAAACACATTTTAAGTGGGCCAGCTGCATTGACGGGTAAACAAGCCTCAGAGTCAGACAAGTGTGTGTGTGTGTGTCCGATAAAGAGTTATGACATCTAACGTTTAAACTGAACAACAACAAAAAAAGTGTTTTTTCTTTATCCTACACATTCGAACCCGCCGCTGTTGCTGCTGCTCTCCCAACAGCGTCCCAGTCAGAGAATCTTCGGAGCGCTATCTGACTTGCTCCCTTTTGAATGATGAATCTAAAATATCCGCTTCCACTTTCTTTGACATCGGCATTTTGCTCCATCTTCAGTACCAAAATCCTGAGGTAAAAGCATTGACTCTCGTCGAACTCCTTGGAAAAGGGAAAATAACCAGGTAGCACTCAACAACAATGTCATCACAATGAAATGGAACGTATAAATTAAATAAAAACGTTCTTGTTTACACATCACAATGAAATGGAACGTATAAATTAAATAAAAACGTTCTTGTTTACACATCACAATGAAATGGAACGTATAAATTAAATAAAAACGTTCTTGTTTACACATCACAATTAACACTTCGCTAAGCCCCGCCTAATCATTTTGGGCAACCAATCGCAGCGCTCCGTTGGAGTGCAAAATCTCTAGCCTATTAGCCTCTTACGAGTCCCAACAACCGGATGTTCCGGTTTTCAGGAGAAATGGAAAGTGAGCCTGTGACACAACTTCCGGACTTTAACAAGGTGACACCCCTGAGGTCTAATAAGAAACTGGAGACTGCTTCCAAGATGTCCAACCTTTGTTTTCAAGGTAATATACTTATATTTGCATACAGAGTGCAAATTACAGAATTACACCATGATATTTGGGAGGATTGCATGCACTAATCTTTTTTATAGACCCAATAATAAAGCCATCATTTAAACAGTAAAAATGAATGACCTTTTAATGTGGCAGAAACACAACCAGTCATGATATTTTCATATGATTGTCAAACAAATCACTTCAAAAAGTAGGCTACCTGTGCATGTTTGTCCACTCTGAAATAATTCCAGCATCCAAACTGCATGTAGGCCTATGCTCTAACCATTTGATGAATGGAAATAGACATCTGTTACAAAACACCCAAAGGTGTGCCTAATGACATTCAGCGATTGCCATTGATTATGTCTATATCGATTAGGTCTACATTGATTAGGCCTACAAATTGATGCGTCTTGCCGACAAAATTGAACTTTTTTTTTGTTCCCTGAAAAGTCAAGATACCTGAAATGTGGCTGAAAGTGTACCAGGAAAAGTGGGATGGTCACCCTAAGACACAGGTCAATTTACTAGACCAGGCTACAATGTGTATTACCATGAACATCGAATAGGTCTACCGGTAGCACGTGATGTAGTGGTAAAGAAAAGAAAAGTGGATAAACTCTGATTGCCGGTCGCGGTAAAAATAAATAATGCGCCTTATACATCCAATGTAATTGTTTTCAAGGTGGGAAAACGTCCCCTCCACTAGGCGTACACCACTGCCAGTAGTCTACCCTCTCAAACCAAGGCAATTTTACACACCTGAACACACGCAGAACAGGCAGCCTACATTCAATTTTATTAATACATGAGTTGAATCAAAACATGTTTTACACCCTAGTTCATGAGTTGTCCACAATTCACGAGATAATGATTAGAGTCTTTCACAGATCGTGTGACATAAAACACTACCTTTCTTTGCATACATTAATTACAATGTTATTTGTAATTATTAGCATTTAACAATTCAATTTGAAGATTGAACTTAAACCCTGTACTAATCATGGATCTTGGAGATCTCGGGAAACTGCACTGTATGTGTAGCTATGCCAACGTAACATTTCAATATGTTTTGCAGTGAAAACAGTTGTCATGGGAACAAAAATCTCCCAAATAATGTAGGCCTATGCCATTGCAAAATCAAATGCTTGTAACTGAACGTTAACCTCTTCTAACAGAAATAATCACCTTATAGGCCTACTGTCATTAATGTATAGCCTACTTGTTGGATAGTCTTCCCTGTGGCTCAGCTGGTAGAGCATGGTGTTTGCAACACCAGTGTGGTGTGTGCAACGCCAGGGTTGTGGGTTTGATTCCCACGGGGGGCTAGTACAAAAAAAAAAAAATGCATGAAATGAAATGTATGCATTCACTACTGTAAGTTACTCTGGATAAGAGTGTCTGCTAAATGACTAAAATGTAAATGTAACTTGGATGTGAATTGGTGTCTAGTGATATTGGTGTCTAGCTGTAGGCTAGTGATATTGGTGTCTAGCTGTAGACTAGCTGTCTAGTGATATTGGTGTCTAGCTGTAGGCTAGTTGTATACTTTGAGGGGAATAGGTTTGAGTTGAAAAATGTATAATTGGTGGAGTACTGTGGATACCAATATCCCTGTTGGCTTCCCAGGCCCATGATGCCTAGGGTTAAGTACATTAACAATATTACACTGTATTACACACCAACTTATTACAGGGATTGCTTGGCCAAAAGTCATTTAATCTGGTAGTAACATTCTTTAAAAAAATAAATGTAAAGCTATACAAATATTTTTGGAGCTGGCCGCAGACACCCTGCACTACCTCCAGGGACCTGCAGTGGTCCGCGGACCCCACTTTGAGAACCCCTGGCCTAGGCAGTGCTCTATTTAATGATAAATTCCAACTGTAAGATAGAACCATATCATGATGGTGCATTTCATAAAAATGATTAGCCCTACACATTATAATGAATACATTTTATTTGAAATAAAAGGTTGTACAAAAATCATGTGACATATACAGGAGAAACATCTACATGGACAATGTCACTTTGTCAATAAACTTGGCCATCTTGATATCCCGTTTGGACAATCCTCCACAGTCATGAGTAGTTAATGTTATCTGGACCTGAAAACAAGAGAGAGTGGGAAAAAAAAACAAAGTATGAAGAATGACATATGAAAACAAAACAACTAAAAATGTTCCTCTAAACAAGATCATAGTTACAACACATCCATATCACCGCCTACACATCCATATCACAGCCTACACATCCATATCACAGCCTACACATCCATATCACAGCCTACACATCCATATCAGCCTACACAGTGGCGCAGCGGTCTAAGGCACTGCATTACAGTGCTAGAAGCGTCACTACAGACCCTGGTTCGATCCCGGGCTGTGATCGGGAGTCTTATAGGGCGGTGCACAATTGGCTCAGCATCGTCCTAGTTAGGGTTTGGCCGGTGTAGGCCGTCATTGTAAATAAGAATTTATTCTTAACTGACTTGCCTAGTTTAAATAAAGGTTAAAATAATAACCTACACATCCATATCAGACTACGTATTCAAGTCATATCATGTGTTTTTTATTTTATTTTTCAGAGCACAGTGGAAAGTATTGTGAAGGCCCAAAAAACCTGTAGACACTTTAATAAAGAGAGGATTAATGTTGAATTCTTCTCAGCGCAGTTGGTCCGCCACACAGTAACTCAGTGGCTAAAGCTTAATGCTGAGAGATTTTCAGGGGCACTGTTTTGTCATATCAACCGTGACTTATTTCTAAGTGGGGGAAAATACACTTATTAGCTGAGATTTTCTCAAGAAAATGTCTGAATTACTGTTGAAAGCTACTGCTTTCCCCCTGCTCATCAGTTTGACTTGTGCGCGATGGCCCCTGAAACATAAGAAAGCCCTCCCTGTAGCCTAACAATTGTTTCACATGGCAAATTCAACTCTAGCAAATGCCAGTTTGTGAAGGATATCAAACCATAGCTAATATAAAATTCGTATTCAGCAGTTCAACTCTTAAAATAAGGCAACAGCAGAGTTGTTACTACCTTGTTATAAACGTTGAACCACTCTGGATGGTGGTTCATCTTCTCTGCTTGCAAAGCCACTCGGGACATGAAGCCAAAGGCCTAGGTGAGGGAACCAGGAGAAAACAGAGTCAGTAAGCTGCTGGCCTCATGCTTTCTGAAATGCAGGAAGAACCTACACCACCAACACGCGTACACACACACACGCACGCATGCACGCACGCGCACACACACGCGTACACACGCACACACACACACACACACACACACACGCGCGCACACACACACACACACACACACACATACACGGTCTCTCTCTCTACATCTTTCTCCATATTTCTGGTGGGATGTGTGCACTCCAATCAGAGTCAGGCATGAAGGGAGTGATTCTGGTTTTTCTAATCTACAAAGAAGGGTACAATCCCTCGCTCTGCACCGTGTTCCCACTGTGAATAAATCAGGCAGAGCCATTTCAGAGCAATTTCCCACTGCAATCTCAATTAAGCCCCTAAATACTTCCTCCTCAGTTAATTACATAAACTGAAACGCCATTGTTTACAGGCCATCTCTGCAGCCAAATCTGTAGCTCCACCCACCTACTGACATGACAGGTGTGTCTCAAATGACACCCTATTTCTTATGGGCCCTGGTCAAAAGTAGTGCACTATGTAGGGAATAGGGCCCTGGTCAAAAGTAGTGTACTATATAGGGAATAGGGGCCTTGGTTAAAAGTAGTGCACTATATATAGGGAATATGGCTCTGGTCAAAAGTGATGCATTATATAGGGAATAGGGGCCCTGGTCTAAAGTAGTGCACTATATAGGGAATAGGGTGCCATTTGGGAGGCATCCGACTAAGCAGAATCAGAGAGAGGAAGTCACGTTTAGTCTTTAGTGTGTTGTAACCAATTTGGAGACCTCCTTTTTCTCCCCGGCATGATGTAACACGATCGGCGAACTTGATCAAATTGGTTATCAAGGAAACCATCTCCTGATCAATTTAAGTAATTGGCATATTCCTGCAACTTGACCCCTTGGCACCAATTTAGGTTTGCAGTCAGTCTGCTTTTTGTCAACTCTCATTGGCAATAATGGAGATTATTAAATAGGCCCGCTGCCAGGTCAGGTGTTGTCTAAATATTTCCCTCCCTGTGCTAACCAGAACTAATCTGCACCCTGTGACTGACTGACTAGTCTCCAAAACCCGACTCTGGGCAACAGTGACTAGGGTCTGGTTTCAATGACGGACTCTTTTGGCATAGAGAAACTACGTCACTACCTACTTCACCACCTTATCCGCTTGAATGAAATACTAAATAGTAGCTAGCAAGATGGAGTTTATATTATCTACAGAGTGTATTTCACAGGTGGCTAGTTTGCATCAACTACCTTCACTGCAAGGTTTTGTCCTGCAAACTTTGGTTTCGAATCGCAACGTTTTGGCATGTCTGCCTCATGATTTGTTGGGAGACTCTCTAGAATTGTTTTTTCCCTCATCGACGTAGACGGTGACGTACTGTAGTTCCTCTATGCCAAAACAGTCCATCATTGAAACCAGATCTTAGTCACTGTGTTGCCCAGGGTCGGGTTTTCCCGACTAGTGACTGACAAGTATACAGTCAACCGTGATCATGTTAATTATTACTTAACTAAGTCTAGTGTTCCTTTCAATGACATTCACACAGTGGACTACTTACACTGAACAAAAATATAAATGCAACATGTAAAATGTCAGTCCCATGTTTCATGAGCTGAAATGTAAAACAATTCCAGACATTTTCCATATGCAGAAAAAGCTTATCTAAAATTGTGCACAAATTTGTTTACATCCATGTTAGTGAGCATTTGTTCCTTGCCAAGATAATCAATCCACCTGACAGATGTAGCATATCAAGAAGCATGATCATTAACAAGGGTGCACCTTGTGCTGGGGACAATAAAAGACCACTCTAAAATATGCAGTTTTGTCATACAACACAATGCCATAGATGTCTCAAGTTTTGAGGGAGCGTGGAATTGGCATGTTGACTGCAGGAATGTCCACCAGAGCTGTTGCCAGAGATTTGAATGTTAATTTCTCTAGCATAAGCTGCCTCCAACGTTGTTTTAGAGAATTTGGCATTACGTCCAACTGGCCTCACAACTGCAGACCTCATGTAACCACGGCAGCCCAGGACCTCCACATCTGGCTTCTTCACCTGCGGGATCGTCTGGGGGGGGGGGTGCTGAGGAGTATTTCTCTCTGTAATAAAGCCCTTTTTGTGGGGAAAAACTCATTCTGATTGGCTATGTCCTCAAAGGCCCACCCATGGCTGCACCCCTGCCCATTCAAGTGAAATTCATAGATTAGGTCCTAATGAATTGTTCAATTGACTGATTTCCTTATATGAACTGTAACTCAGTAAAAATCTTTGAAATTGTTGCATATTGCGATTATATTTTAAATATATTTTATATTTAAAATACGCAACCTTTTTGTAGGCTATAGAATTTGGCCTATGTGTGTAAAATGTATGTTGTAACTTCTGTGGCAAGGAGGGAGGTCTCTTAGGGCAGTAAAATAAGTGTGCGTCCCAAAGAGCACCCTTTTTCCTTGTATAGTGCACTACTATTGACCAGAGCGATAGGGTTCCTCTACTACATAGGGTACATAGAGACACAGCCCAGTGTGGTTTAACCAAGGTCACCCAGAGGTCATCCCAACACTCCTCAGACAAGAGAAGGCACAACCCTCAGCTCTCGACTGACACCAAAAGGTCAGAGGTCAAGGACTCTCCCGCTCCGGACTGTGTGTTTACCTATCGTGAAGCCTACCATTGGGACACACAACGCACCGGCCCGTTGGCCACACTACTACAGCATACATACGAGCTGTCAGTGTCTGCTAATTTGACGTGACACAGCACAGACCACCATCTCAAATAATCAGAAACACCCAACAGACGGGCCAGTAGACCCTGGTTCCCCACGTACCGCTTTTTGACTGGCATTTTTGGGCTATTACCGCCGTGATTGTCATAAAACACTGGATGAGACCATTTGACGTCGGAGAGCTTTTCCCTCGTTGCGGCCGGGGCTGAAACACAGCTCTAGCTTCAAACACATGTGCCTGACATTTACAGATCGTTTTCCACCGCCTCGCGGTCCAAGGCTTAGGGACGCCTGGACTCTCTGCCAGGAGTAAGTGCATGCAGATTGTGCCACTGACCCCCCCTCCCCTCCCCTCCCCACCCGCTCCTCTACTCTCTCTCTCTCTCGCTCTCTCTGGTGATTACATTACCATCCAAGACCCATCAACACTAACGCTAGCTTCAAAATGTTCAGAACTCCACACACACATAGACAGACAGACACTGAGAGAGCGAGAGACAGCGACAGAGAGACAGAGAGAGACAGAGAGAGAGGTCACAAACGGAATGATGGTGCTGATGACCACACCACCTTACATTTCCCCTCCTCTAGGTCGGAAGATACATTCCATTGCCTCATAATTGGCTTCACATTGGCTCTCTCTATGGTACAGTAGTGCATCAACATTGTGTTGTAATCAAGACTTTCAAAGGACACATGATCCGTACTTATCCCCTGGGATTAACGTTCATAACATCGAACTTGAATATTTCATGAAAATAAACGTAATTCTATCGCACTGACAAAAGGTGCAGCATATCTATGACCCTATGAAACAAAAACAAAAAAATTGGTAAAGCAAATATCATATGGAACAAATGTTCATAAAAAAAAAAACGTCAACTCCTATTTATGTACTGCAGGGTTACCAGACGCTCCATAACTAAAAAGTCATTGGCTCCACCTCAATAGACAGCAAACGTCATGGCCATCTTGTCTTACCAAGATTGATAGGCCGATTATCTAACCACCTCCGCTTGGGCGCCACACCTCGCAGGTCCCCTCCAGCCATTTCACAACACAAGCAGCTCATATCAGATCAATGGAAGACTGCCTTCAGTTCCCAGGGAAAGTGCCATTTCATTTTCCAGACGACACGAAGGGGGGGGGGGGGGGGACTGTACTCCACTGAGCAGATTAAGCTGGTTTAGTTGTACGAAAACTTACTGAATACAAACAGAGCCCTTAATGAGAGGGAGGCAGGGAGCCCCTCTCAGAATATAAAGACAGGGGATCAGCTTCGTACAGAGTGGATCTGGGGGAAATCTCAGCCTCGTACAGAGTGGATCTGGGGGATATCTCAGCCTCGTACAGAGTGGATCTGGGGGAAATCTCAGCCTCGTACAGAGTGGATCTGGGGGAAATCTCAGCCTCGTACAGAGTGGATCTGGGGGATATCTCAGCCTCGTACAGAGTGGATCTGGGGGAAATCTCAGCCTCGTACAGAGTGGATCTGGGGGATATCTCAGCCTCGTACAGAGTGGCTCTGGGGGAAATCTCAGCCTCGTACAGAGTGGATCTGGGGGAAATCTCAGCCTCGTACAGAGTGGATCTGGGGGAAATCTCAGCCTCGTACAGAGTGGATCTGGGGGAAATCTCAGCCTCGTACAGAGTGGATCTGGGGGAAATCTCAGCCTCGTACAGAGTGGATCTGGGGGAAATCTCAGCCTCGTACAGAGTGGATCTGGGGGAAATCTCAGCCTCGTACAGAGTGGATCTGGGGGAAATCTCAGCCTCGTACAGAGTGGATCTGGGGGAAATCTCAGCCTCGTACAGAGTGGATCTGGGGGATAGCTCAGCCTCGTACAGAGTGGATCTGGGGGATAGCTCAGCCTCGTACAGAGTGGATCTGGGGGAAATCTCAGCCTCGTACAGAGTGGATCTGGGGGAAATCTCAGCCTCGTACAGAGTGGATCTGGGGGAAATCTCAGCCTCGTACAGAGTGGATCTGGGGGAAATCTCAGCCTCGTACAGAGTGGATCTGGGGGAAATCTCAGCCTCGTACAGAGTGGATCTGGGGGAAATCTCAGCCTCGTACAGAGTGGATCTGGGGGAAATCTCAGCCTCGTACAGAGTGGATCTGGGGGAAATCTCAGCCTCGTACAGAGTGGATCTGGGGGATATCTCAGCCTCGTACAGAGTGGATCTGGGGGAAATCTCAGCCTCGTATAGAGTGGATCTGGGGGATATTGAGGGAGTTATCAGCCTCGTACAGAGTGGATCTGGGGGATATTGAGGGAGCTGTGCAGATAGACAGATAATATCCTCTGGAACTGAAATGCAAATGTCTTCCACTCACAGCTCATGTCTGTGACCCAGGACAACCATAGAGACAAACAAACTATTTTTAAGGTATTTTCTGATTTTATTGAACAGATAAGAGGCTGACTGTGGAGAAAGACAGCGAGGTTGGGTCAATGGGCAGTAGGCCGGATTTGAACCTACGCCAACACTGTAGACGTGTGTTAGACCAGCCAGGCCAGAGATAGATAGCTGTATCTCTATGGAGACAACCCTACGGGACAACCAGGTGGCTAGGCCTCCCTGATATTACATAGAAGCGTCTAGACATGCCAGTGATTTAAACCTTTACCAATGGCACCGCCTTGTTGACAAACACATACAAAAAAAAAAAAAAAAAGTTTGTGAACTTTGAACTTTGTCTCATTGGCTGAAAATAAAGAGAGAAGATTTCTCATTCCTTAGCGGTTTGGCAGCAGCTCCTTCTGAAGAGAGAGAATCATCACCAGCCACCTTGTAAGTTTGAAAATAACATCCATTTGGCTTTAATGCGTGGTTACAGCTTTTATAGAGAGATTCTGGGGTCATGTCCCATATGGCACCTGATTCCCTCCCAGAGCTCTGGGGAAAAGTAGTGCACTAAATAGGGAATAGGGTGCTATAGTAGTGCACTAAATAGGGAATAGGGTGCCTATTTGAGATGTAAGCTTGGACTTTTATCAAGGCTCGGAGATAAAAGCTTAGACTTTTCTCCTTGGTGGATGAAAGAATGTTAAGAGGTTGATGGAATGTGTCATTGATTTACCTCCAGGTCACAGGTCATGGAACAAAACGATACAGCTACTGCCTATGTTGCCTCTTAAATTCAGACATTAAAATACTGTCATATGTATCCATCTGCTTCCCACTCCTCTATGAAAAACAGATGACTGTTAAATTATTATTTTTTTTTTAAATCAAATCAAGGAGTTTAGATTTCTAAATATTAATGACTACAGCTATAAAAAAAAATTTTTAAAAACGTACATAACTGTATAAACAATTATCTGAGCATAGAAATATAACAAGAGACATTTCCACATGAGACTGTTTGGATGCCAGTCAACAAGCACTGGTCCAGAAAAGGGATTTCAACGTTCAAACTGATTACATTTTTCTCCGCTTGACAAGGAAAATAACTCACATTTACTTCTCTGACTATTACAAATAAGAATGTGCTATACCCCACTCTCTGCAGATAAATTACTACTGGTTTGGTTACAGCATTATTTATGACAAGACTTCCACTTGCTGCTGTAATCAAAGTAATAAACATGAAAACTAAAACCCAACTGTCTTGTTTATTCCTGATTGGCAACTGTGAGTGGCATACAGCCTTCACTGTGCTCCACTCTCCATCCGCTCTGTTTTACACATGAATTGATGGGTAAAATACTAGCTCCCCCCAGAGGACAAGTGTGGAAGGGATCCCTTTATGGAAAGGGATGTGTGACTCATTAAAAACTCATGGGGATCTGATTTCGTCAAGCCCATCACTTGGAGATAAGTGGCAAATGGAAATCAGCCAGCATGTCACTCTTCATCTCCATCCCCCCTCTGGTAAAAGGCCCTAAAGAACAACTATAAAAAACGAACAACACAAATTGTGAAAATATATAAAAGAAAGGAGGGAGAACAAGGGAGGAAAAATGGACGAGATGTCAAATTGGAACAACTGAAGCTCGCCCCCATTCACCATGGGGCACAAACAAGGAACATGGACGGAGGGAAAGTTCCAAAGCGGGATTGTGAGGAGGAATGGTGGGATTGTTAGTGGTTTCTGAAGCAGATGAAACATTTTAACCAATTTGATTGTTTGTGAAAGAAATAATTCTGATCAAAATCTCAATTGCTGCCAAATGCCCCTCTGGTCTGCCTCATGTTAATGTGTTGTGACATGTGGAGGTAAGAGGAGAGGCTTTAGAGCCAGAGAGGGAGACGGCGGAGGTCAGAGCCCAGCCTGTGACTTCAAACGCAGCAAAGTGTAAAAACAGAATATGTTAGGGGCTAAAACAGCTAACCACTGGATCAACGTCCGCTAAGTGGCCTTGAGATGCTGCACTTTACATCTGGAAGAACAAAAAGAGACAAATTTACAAAAACGGTAAAACATGGACCTTGTGAAAACACAACTTCACATTTCCATTTTCTTGTCTTGTCCTTGTTGGAAAGGGGCTGATGGATTTTAAGGTCACTCTGCTGATTGAGATACATGCATTTGCACTGCTCAAAATACTTCTAAATTCACTCCTTACTCATTGAGAAAATGCTGACTCAAGGTGTAAAACAAATTAAGAACGGAGACTACTTATCTAGTATGAGGTTGGAAATAGGATAGTATTATTACACAAAAGTAGCTCACACACCTGTAGGCCCGTCATTGTAAATAAGAATTTGTTTTTAACTGACTTGCCTAGTTAAATAAAGGTTAAATTAAAAAGATATATAATAATTCTCTAAGGGATTACATACTCCAGACAGGACTGATTGAAATGGGGGGGGGTCCAAAAACCTGTCCCTCTCTCACTGCACCTGCAACCAATCAGCTACAAAATACACATGAATTTGTCCGTTTCCGATAGTAACTATTCCAGCTGTCTTTCTCCTGATCCTCATGTAACAAGTCTGAAGTCCACCAGTCCCAAATGAGCAGTATAACAGGACTAGGAAGTCACTACCTTTAGTGGAGGGAGACACACACCACACACACACACACCACACACACACCACCCACACACCACCCACACACACACACACACACACACACCCTGTACCAAACTATGCGGGATATCGCACTCCAACTGTCTCTACAGAGCTCCTCTACTACGAATGCCATGGAAGGTGTAACCATGACTTTTATTAACTTCTACTGGCAGGGGGAATAGACTCCAGGTGTAGCAACGGGTGTCACCTGCAATAGCACGGTGAGATAGTGCTATTCCATTGGCTGTAAGGGTAGCTGCCAGTTTACCCTTCCCTACGGAAACGCAGGGCCATATATACATACATACATACATACATACATACATACATACACACACACATATATATACATACATATTATATATATACACATACACACACACATACATACATACATACATACATACATACATACATACATACATACATACATAGTGACAACAGTGGATCATGGAAATAATAACAGAACAAAAAAAGGTTTACATCCTGCTCCATGCAATGGGACATTCGCTGCAATGGGACATTCGCTGCAATGGGACATTCGCTGCAATGGGACATTCGCTGCAATGGGACATTCACTGCAATGGATAGGGGGGGAGAAGATGTACGCTGGCAGAGCTGTAAAAATATTAACCCTGTTCTGTCAAACATACTGACCTAAAACTGGGCTTGGGGGTCAGAATTAGGTGTTAACTTTATTGTTAAGAGGATGAGGATATTGGATGGGGGGGGGGGGTGATGGGGGGGTTAGAGGTCAGGGGTCACACACACACACACACACACACACACACCTGATTAAAGGTTTTGAAGTGGAGCTCTTTGTAGATGGCATCCCGCTCCTCTACCTCTACCCAACCAGTAGCCTTCAGCTCCATTAGCAGCTGTTCTCTGTCAGCTGGGGGCAGCCAGTTGGGGTCACCAGACTGAAGGGACAACAGAGAGAAAACACAATGGCTGTATATAGAATAAATGTGTAAAACGACATCCCTTTTAAAAGTGACCTCTTGGGTGCATTCAGTGAAGTTAAAATGTTCACAACATTGCCTATAGAAATGTAACGAACAGACACATCAGTTCAACACAATACATTCTATACGGCCAGTGGGGGTCTCCAGTAGGCTGTCAATGTAAATATGAATTTGTTCTTAACTGACTTGCCTAGTTAAATAAAGGTGAAATTTAAATAATAAAAAAATAAATGATATGAGCATTCTGTTACGAAGTACACCCCTGGACTCTGGTCTGACCGATTTCATTAGGTGAAAATCAGTGGTGTAAAGTACTGAAGTAAAAATACTTTAAAGTACTACCTAAGTAGTTTTTTGGGGTTATCTGTACTTTACTATTTATATTTTTGACTTACTTTTATTTTACTACAATCCTTAAGAAAATGTTGTACTTTTTACTCCATACATTTTCCTTGACACCCAAAAGTACTCGTTACATTTTGAATGCTTAGCAGGGCAGGAAAATAGTCAAATTCACACTAATCAACAGAACATCCCTGGTCGTCCCTACTGCCTCTGATCTGGCGGACTAACTAAGCACACATGCTTCGTTTGTAAATTATGTCTGAATGTTGGGGTGTACCCATGGTTTTCTGTAAAAATAAAAAATAATCATGGAAATGATGCCATCTGGTATGCTTAATATAAGGAATATGAAATGATTTATACTTTTACTTTTGATACTTAAGTATATTTTAAACCAAATACTTTTATACAAGTAGATTTTTACTGTGTGACTTTTACTTGAGTCATTTTCTATTAAGGTATCTTTACTTTTACTCCAGTATGATTGTAGGGTACTTTTTCCACCACTGGTGAAAATGATCAGATAATGGTTGGTTTAATACGTCTGCCATCTACCAGCTGAGAGGTATAAGATATGGTTATAACCGTTCTCCCCTGTACATTCCCTAATCTTTGAGTAGTTTGTACCAGCCAGTGTATATTCAATGACATTATGGGAAATATAGCTACTACTATTTAGCAGTGCAACAGGTTGCATGAGAAAGACCCATAAATGTAACTCAGCAATGTAGCGCTCAGCAATGTACCACTCAACAATGTAGCGCTCAGCAATGTACCACTCAACAATGTAGCGCTCAGCAATGTACCGCTCAGCAATGTCACTACTCCACCTGCTGGAGAAAATAAAGTATGACGTGCCTTTAGCCATTCCCCCTACGTGCCTTTAGCCACTCCCCTTACGTGCCTTTAGCTACTCCCCCTGCGTGCCTTTAGCCCCTCCCCCTTCTTCATGGCGTACAGTATTTTGCAACAAAGGTGAAAAGTGTTACACTGTTGAAACATAGTGATAGTCAAGCTCTTTCACGATAAAGATATATTGTTGACAATGTTTTGGGGGAAACGGTTGCACAATGACACATAAAACGCTATCACGGTTCTCATTGAAATAGTATTGGGCCAGATGCAGCTGTCACGTTGCAAGTCTAACGATGCTATTTGCTGCAATGTACTCAACGACTACTAAATTAGTATTAATTTTATCGTCCCAGCCAACAGCACTTACCATTTTAGATATATATCTGGACAGTAGTACGTTGCCCAGTCTCTGGTATGCACACGGCCATACACTGCTAGCCCTGAGAGTAAACATTAACCCATGCATACCGTTTGGTCAACAGATCTGTCCCCGCTCACAAGTAGTCAATGTAGCATTTTTAATCATGTTCCACTAGATAGCACAGCCACAAAGTCATAATTGGCTATATCGTCAATAATTATAAAAACTAAAATGTATCTTTTTGTTCTTAATTTAAGGTTATGGTTAGGCATACGGTTAGCAGCGTGGTTAAGATTAGGGTTTAAAGGTTTAAAATGACATCAAGAAAATAATTTGCAGAAATAGGCGGGGTTTATGACTTTGTGGCTGTGGTAACTAGTGGCGACCATTTAAAACAGTGGCTGCCTGTGAAGTTGCCTGATTTAAAATTTTAAAAAATCAACTTTAATGTCCAAGTCCTCTTCAAAATCCAGGTTATTTCAAGTTACTGTGCCCCTACCTTCACATGTATAACCTGGTTAAAGTTAGCCCAAGAAGTACTCTTAAGGAGTCTACGTTTACTCCTGAACGTCCAAGGATCTTATATGTTATTTTCAGGGGTTAGACTGGTTTTTGCAGCCAAAACAGCAAAATACTCAGAATCGATTCACAATTGCAATACGGTTCTAGTAACATCAAAAATCATTTTTACAAATGCTAAATATAAAGCTACTGTGTACACTGTTTTTAACCGGCTTTTATCATAGTTGCAGCCAACGTTTTTCAGTGACAACACGTTTCTGGCGGCCTTCCAATACACACAGGCGTTAGCAGCATGCTAGACAGCTAATTAGCACAGGTGTCTTCCGTAAACGCGCTGTATTATGGAGATATGAGAACACTAATCCTATTAAAAAAAAAAAGTTGTATTAATTTAACCTTTAGGTTTTTTTTTTAGCATCTGATATAAAAGATATGGTCCTTATGCTTCCAAAACCTTAACGCAAGCGCTGCGTGTTAATGTTCAGACCGAGCATCTGGGCTCTTATTTAATTGAAACCCTTATTTTAGCGGGTAAATTGACGAAGAACACATTCTCGTTTACAGCAACAACCTGGGTAACAGTTACAGGGGAGGAGGGTGATGAATGAGCCAATTGTAAACTGGGGGTGATTAGGTGACTGATGGTATGAGTGACAGATTGGGACTCTTAACAGAATACGACTAAGTCCAATGACTCTTATGTGTAATGTAATGAAAAGTCATGATCAAGGGCTAGGTTAAACCCTGCATTTAAAACATGTTTAATTTGACACTTTTAATCACAACACCATCAAAACAGTTGCAAATAAAAAGCATGTCACTCTGACTCATTGGACATGTGTGTTCAAACATCCAAGGGGTAATTCATTCTGCAAACAATTATGTATATCCATATCACAGTAGCTATGTTACAGCGAAGCCAGCAGTTAACAGCGACAACCATCATGGCACTGTGTCTTGGGCTGTCTCCAAAATCTGGGTCCGTATTCGTAAAGGGTCTCAAGTGTATGAGTGCTGATCTAGGATCAGGTTGTTCCAATTTTATTCATTATGAGCGGAGACAAAAATGATTCTAGATCAGCGCTCCTTATCTGAGACACTTTCTGAATACATGTCCAGATTTACCACACTTATGTCCAACAACTCTCACGTTGAGAGGAACTTTATTCACAGGGCTTACAGTCTCTGGGTTGTATATTAGTCCTGGTGCTCATGCTCTTGGCCTGGGATGAGCCAGCGGATGCTGTCAGTCCGTAGGATGGCATAGGTGGTAAAGCCGGAGATGAACAAGATGGAGAACACCAGCAGCCAATCAATACTCTTCACTGGGACATTGGGAAGAGGTCCAGATAAATCCTCCTCTGTTACATTCTGATCTGGGCTCACTTCGAAACCTCAAGAGACAGATTGAAAAACAGTTTTAATGAATTCCAATGACCTGTCTTTCAAATATTGGAAGTACATTTATGAGAATGTAACAGTATAGCTTCCATCCCTCTCCTCACCCCTATCTGGGCTCGAACCAGGGACCCTCTGCACACATCAACAACTGACACCCACGAAGCATCGTTACCAATCGCTCCACAAAATCCACGGCCCTTGCAGAGCAAGGGGAGCAACTACTTCAAGGTCTCAGAGCGAGTGACATCACCGCTTGAAGCGCTATTAGCTCGCACGCCGCTAACTAGCTAGCGATTTCACATCAGTGACAAGAACAAGCAGATGAGTCCCCAAGTTTAGATGGGCAGTGCAGTTAAAAACTAGATTTTCCTGTTTTTTTTATGATATTTCCACACTGTGATTTGATTTATGGAGGTCGAAATAGCACTCTAAAATTGTGAAAATTATGATAATTTCCTTTTTGTGTAAAAGCTGTTTGAAAATGCCTGGAATTTCAGACTGTTCAGGTGGGATGGAACTTTTGGCCCACATCATGATGTCACAATGTGGTTGATTATAATAGACCAATGACTGTTCATCTGGGTAAGGGGTGGGCTCTAGACAATCCTATCAGCCGATCAGGGCTGTAAATACCTTCAAATGTGTTTCCCAACGCCCACACAATCAGACTGAGCATTTCACAAGGGCCAAATTTGGCTGATTAAAATAAATGATAAAATATATTTTGGAGTTATTTTCATTAAATAAAACAATGATTCATTAGCAATGATTTATAAAATAAAATTACAAAGACTGCATGGGGGCTTTACGGCTTACAACACCAAATCAAATTGTATTTGTCACATCCGCCGAATACAACAGGTGTAGACCTCACCGTGAAATGCTTACTTACAAGCCCTTAACCAACAATGTAGTTCAAGAAATACAGAGTTAAAAAAATATTTGCAAAATAAACTAAAGTAAAAAATTAAATTAAAACACATTAAGGTTACAAAACAATAACGAGGCTATATATACAGCGGGTACCGGTACCGAGTCAATGTTCGAGGGTACAGGTTAGCGAAGGTAATTTGTACATGTAGGGGTAAAGTGACTAAGCATCGATAATAAACAGTGAGTAGCAGCAGTGTAAAAACAAAGGGGGGGGGGGGGGGTAAATGTAAATAGTCCGGGTGGCCATTTGATTAATTGTTCAACAGTCTTATGGCTTGGGGGTAAAAGCTGTTAATGAGACTTTTGGACCTAGACTTGGCACTCGGTACTGCTTGTCGTGCAGAAGCAGAGAGAACAGTCTATGACTTGGGTGACTGGAGTCTTTGACAATTTTTTGGGCCTTCCTCTAACACCGCCTACTATATAGGTCTTATCCTGCACTGTCTTTAATTTTGAAATATTATACATCCAATACTAAATGATCGGGGACTGATGCCTCGTTGCCTTGGTTTACATACCTGTCTGATTAGCTATGAAAGACACCAGAGTCTCCAGGGTTCTGTCAGTCTGATTGAATCTGGCCATTGGTTTCACACCTTGAAACAGGAGGATGTTGGGAACTGCTACAGTTCCAAACCTTGTGGAGAGACTGGAGAGAAACGCGTTACAGAAAGAAAACATGTTGTTGTTACGCTCAACACACCGACAGAAAACGAACGTGACCTTTCTCATTGTGTTGGATACAAATGAAGACATATTGATACACTGGTGCAGAGCTACCCTCCTGTAGGGTTTTTGCTCCAACCCCAGCTGTAACTAACCTGGTTCAGTTTATCAGCCTGCTAAATTGTTAGAATCAGGTGGGCTAGTTTAAGGTTGGAGTGAAAACCTACAGGACTAGCGCTCCAGGAACAGGGTTGGAGAGCCCTGCACCGGTGTAAAGTACTTTGGTAGTTTACCTGCTATGCTGGGAGGCGTCCAGTGCCAAGAAGTGCATGCCAGGGAAGACACGGGGCAATGCGTTGAAGTGAGGTGCCAGATTGGCAGAGAACTGGCACCAGGTAGTGAAGAACAATACCAGAGAGCACTCTGTGCCGTTTACATTCAGGAACTCCATCAAGTCCTGTAGGGGGGGGGGGGGGGGGAATCCCATTGGACATAGATAAGTTATCTTTGAGGTCTACGGCAGGGGTGTCTCTACCAGATCCTGAATGGCTGCAGTGCGTGCCAGGCCTTTGTTCCAGTCTGGACCACACCATGATTAGTTAAATCAAGCTTAGCTAGAACAAAAACCTACACAAACTGTTGCACCCCGGGAGTGTGTTTCAGACACCCCAGGACTGTGTTTCAGACACCCCGGGAGTGTGTTTCAGACACCCCGGGACTGTGTTTCAGACACCCCGGGAGTGTGTTTCAGACACCCCGGGAGTGTGTTTCAGACACCCCGGGACTGTGTTTCAGACACCCCGGGACTGTGTTTCAGACACCCCGGGAGTGTGTTTCAGACACCCCGGGAGTGTGTTTCAGACACCCCGGGAGTGTGTTTCAGACACCCCGGGAGTGTGTTTCAGACACCGCGGGACTGTGTTTCAGACACCGCGGGAGTGTGTTTCAGACACCCCGGGAGTGTGTTTCAGACACCCCGGGACTGTGTTTCAGACACCGCGGGACTGTGTTTCAGACACCCCGGTCTAGGGAGTATCAAGGCAGTGGGACCTACTATTTCAGGCACACTTCCATATAGTTAAACAAACCCAGATATATGATTACCTGTGAGGCATTTAGGACCTGCACTGTGAAGTTGTCCATCCCTGTTATGTTCCTTTTATCACAATTGACTTTGTAAGTCTTTGTAGTTTCTGTGGAGTTCGGTTCTTCATTTGCCATGGCGTCTACGTGGACCATCCCCAAAATGACTGGTTCCATGGGTTCTGCATTCTTGGACTCCTCTTGGGTCAAAGGTGAGGGACATTTTGCCTCATCGTCACAGAGTGGCGAGAACCCCGTCTGAAAGTCTTTCACATTCTTGGGGATCAGTGACTCGATTCCTGCTGGGTCGACAGGTAGTTCGGTTCCCATTACCGCGTCTGCGATCTCTGCAGTCTTGTACTGCCTCTTTGGCTGAGACTCAAGGTCCTCCATTCCCACAAATTTGGGAATATTTTCCATATCAGAGCCCATGTCCTCAGAGAACTTGAATTCTGGTATTTCATCATTCTCTGTAAATAAAACAGGTAAATATTATTACATTATTTCAGAAGTTGTAACTGTAGAAACAACATTATGAAATCAACCTACTAGATGTGTTCAGTTGGTTCTAATAATTAGGCTATTAAAACAGATGAATACACCATCACGGTAGACGAGGTAGAACGAATAAGAGCCATCATACACATATATACCACTGATCCAGCTTGCATGTGCTTGCTTGTCAAATACGACCAGACATTTTGGAATATGTTTCGCCTCTCCCTCTCTGACAACCAACTAACGTTAGAACATTTTTGACCTGCACAAGATACTGGGGGGTAAACATGTACCTAACTATGTAACAAACAAAAATATAGCTAGAGTTATGTGACCAGGTAACATTTTGGACTCCTTTACACAAGAGCAAGTAGTAAGATAGTTAGCCTGTCACCTGTCAACTTTGCTGGCTTTATAGTTGAAACTAAACAGTTAACGTTATAGCTTGCTCGCTAACTAGCTACATCAGCTAACACTACCTAACCGCTGGCGTCCCCTTCTCTTACCTTGAGCTGTTACTGACGATGCTTTCTTTATTTCAGAAACATAAATCGTAAACCATACAATACATGTCAACATGAGCCTATTTGATATTCTGGACATAATTACTATTAGCTACAACAATATATATAAGTTACGGGCATTTATAATAAGTGGAACTAATGTTGTGAGTCGCTGTCGGAATGTCAAGCGATGCACTACTGTAAAAACGTCCGGGTCAATACATAGAGATTGTGCACGTTTGATATTGTAGCCGATTTGAAAGGCGAGTCGAGACTGACTGATCTGCAAATCACCTTGCATCGTAAATAATTACTCAATATGATTTGTAGATCAGTCAGTCACAATTTTCCCATGTTTCATCACGGGTTTGATGCTCTCGAATATTGCCAATGACAAGTTCTGACAAATGACTGTATGTTTCTGACTCACAGAGAATGAAAAAGGCCTCTAGTGGCCAAAATACCGTATTGGGTGTGGTATTAGCAAATACTTTTTAAAACTAACCCTGATTGTTCTATCTGTGGTATTAACACGGGCAGCGCCATTGAGGGCTTCCACCATGAAATGTCGTCAACTGGGTGGGACTCCCAACTTCATTTGCTGATCCAACCTGATAGAGTCATGTCCAACTCGGTCATCAGGAGGGATCAGCCAATTGTGAAGAAAATGGACTACTTCAAAATGGAGATGGCATCAGTGGCGCTACACACCATAACGGGAAATATATAGCGATGCATTCGTTATCATGCCATCGTCGGACCATAGAAATAGAATGAATAGAATGGCCTTGGAACCTCTAACCCTGGCAATTTGACTGTTAAACTCATGGGTCTATTCACAATGTCTGCTTGGTATTGTAATGCAATAATTTCCATGGTAATGTAGAATGTTCATTTAAATGATGCTAACTGATGTGGCTTATGCAACGGAATGTATTTTTTTGCAATGTCAGTTGAGTTGTTTCAAAAAATCACAGCACAGATTGATGGGTACACTTCCTGCTTTTACATCGTGCTTTGCTCGTAAACCTACTGGCTCCAGGTCATCTACAAGACCCTGCTAGGTAAAGTCCCCCCTTATCTCTCAGCTCAGTGGTCACCATAGCAGCACCGACCCGTAGCAAGCACTCCAGCAGGTATATCTCTTTGCATTTACATTTAAGTCATTTAGCAGACGCTCTTATCCAGAGCGACTTACAAATTGGTGCATTCACCTTATGATATCCAGTGGAACAACCACTTTACAATAGTGCATCTAAATCTTTTAAGGGGGGGGGGGGGGTTAGAAGGATTACTTTATCCTATCCCAGGTATTCCTTAAAGAGGTGGGGTTTCAGGTGTCTCCGGAAGGTGGTGATTGACTCCGCTGTCCTGGCGTCGTGAGGGAGCTTGTTCCACCATTGGGGTGCCAGAGCAGCGAACAGTTTGGACTGGGCTGAGCGGGAACCGTGCTTCCTCAGAGGTAGGGGGGCCAGCAGGCCAGAGGTGGATGAACGCAGTGCCCTTGTTTGGGTGTAGGGCCTGATCAGAGCCTGAAGGTATGGAGGTGCCGTTCCCCTCACAGCTCCGTAGGCAAGCACCATGGTCTTTGGTCACCCCCAAAGCCAATTCCTCCTTTGGCCGTCTCTCCTTCCAGTTCTCTGCTGCCAATGACTGGAACGACAAAAATCTCTGGAACTGGAAACACTTATCTCCCTCACCTGCTTTAAGCACCAGCTGTCAGAGCAGCTCACAGATCACTGCACCTGTACATAGCCCATCTATAATTTAGCCCAAACAACTACCTCTTCCCCTACTGTATTTTATTTATTTATTTATTTTGCTCCTTTGCACCCCATTATTTCTATTTCTGCTTTGCACTTTCTTCCACTACAAATCTACCATTCCAGTGTTTTACTTGCTATATTGTATTTACTTTGCCACCATGGCCTTTTTTTGCTTTTACCTCCCTTATCTCACCTCATTTGCTCACATTGTATATAGACTTATTTTTCTACTGTATTATTGACTGTATGTTTGTTTTACTCCATGTGTAACTCTGTGTTGCTGTATGTGTCGAACTGCTTTGCTTTATCTTGGCCAGGTCGTAATTGTAAATGAGAACTTGTTCTCAACTTGCCTACCTGGTTAAATAAAGGTGAAATAAAATAAATAAAAATAAAAGTATGGGCAGCGACAGAACAGGAAGCGACAACCCACTCACTGTTTTTTTCTGATTCAATGAAAGTCAATTAACTAAGTAGACCAGACCCAGCTGCTATTGCATTGGTGTCTATGGGAGACCCACCCCGTTAAGTAGACCGGAACTGACCATTTTTAATGGTAAACGGCATGAGTGAACTATCTGCCTTTATCCACCAGCATTGCTATAGGTACTCTCACAATGGCCGCCCGTTGACCCATTCGGAGAATTAATGTAGCAGGTTAGGATAATTAAGTGAAGGTTAGGGAAATGGTTAGGGAAAATGCTCTCCTAACATGCTACGAAAAGTCACTTCCGGTCGTAGCTTAATCAAAGTGCCGTGTTTTTAGGGAGTCCCTTGTGCCGTCATTGACTTGAAAGGGGATGTCTGTTCTAAGTATTCTATTTCTATGCTTTGGAATTGGTCAATACCACAGAGGAAGAAGACATTTTGTCAATACTGGGCTGTGTTTGAAATCAGAATAATTTTGAAATGTTTATATCATATTGTAAAGCATAATCTAGTATACACACCCAATGTAGGCTGTATTGCGAAGCACGATACATCTAATGACAGCCTATCATTCAATAAATATATTTATAATTAGTTTATTACACAACTTTCAACACTCAACAATCATGCAGGGATAGTAAAACAATTAATACAAATTCCTATCATAGTGATTACAATGTGTTCGTAGCATGGGCCTTACAATTCCATTGAAATAAATACTTAAATGTTCTCAGAAGGAAATAAAACGTTCTGAGAAGGAAGTAAAACGTTCTGAGAAGGAAGTAAAATGTTCTCAGAAGGAAATAAAATGTTCTGAGAAGGAAGTAAATTGTTCTGAGAAGGAAGTAAAATGTTCTCAGAAGGAAATAAAACGTTCTGAGAAGGAAGTAAAACGTTCTCAGAAGGAAATAAAACGTTCTGAGAAGGAAGTAAAACGTTCTCAGAAGGAAATAAAACGTTCTGAGAAGGAAGTAAAACGTTCTGAGAAGGAAGTAAAACGTTCTGAGAAGGAAATAAAACGTTCTGAGAAGGAAGTAAAACGTTCTCAGAAGGAAATAAAACGTTCTGAGAAGGAAGTAAAACGTTCTGAGAAGGAAATAAAACGTTCTGAGAAGGAAGTAAAACGTTCTCAGAAGGAAATAAAACGTTCTGAGAAGGAAGTAAAACGTTCTCAGAAGGAAATAAAACGTTCTGAGAAGGAAGTAAAACGTTCTGAGAAGGAAATAAAACGTTCTGAGAAGGAAATAAAATGTTCTCAGAAGGAAGTAAAACGTTCTGAGAAGGAAGTTTGTCGTCGCAATAAGTTGCTAGAAGATATTGCAACAGATCCACGGGTATCTAGCAGAAACTGTGTCAGGGAAAAAAATACAGTAAAGGAGAACCCCATGTAAACAGTTTGACATAGAAATGATTAATAATGATCATCAATTTCCAAATGGGTAAAACAAATCTTCCCAGCCATTCATGTTTTTTTTTTCATCTAAAAAAAAAATGTCCGTTTCATATTTTGGACTGATTGGATGCAGTGATAGGCCTAAGTAATTACAAGTAAATGATTGCCTCTAATGATACAAGATAAAGGTTCAGATAAATATACAAGATTAAGGTTGACAAGATAAATGTTCAAAATGTCCTATAACTGAAGTGCAACTAACTCAATGTTATCAATGCATTATTGCATTTGATGCAGACAGAATGCAATAAAATGAATACCCCATGTGGATAAAACTTTGTGTTCACAAACATATTTCAAGCAGAGTGATGAAGCAAGTATTTCAAATAGAGGACTCTGGTATAGAAATCAAGTATACTCTTATGTAACCTGCATTTATGTAGACATGGGTGTAACCTATGCATGAATAACAAGAATATTCACAAAACACCAAAGCAGAATGTACAATTCCCCCCCCCCCATTTTACCATAAAATAACATTGTGAACTTGAACTAATATATTTATATTTCTTACCAAACATTAGTTTTTATAATGTTAATACCTAACCCATCGCAGTAAAGGGAATGGTATGTTACAATACATGTAATAACACAGTAGAACATTATAATATTGTGAAATACTGTATGGCAATCAACAGTGAATGTAATATAAAACATTGCTACATAAGCACTACCTAAAAGGCTTTTGAATGTTTTGCAATGCAAAATGAAAAGCTCTTCGCTTTTTGACTAGTTACGCAACTATTGTTTCTGTGTTCAAAAACTATAATGCATGTACTTTGATGCGCAGGGTTCGTACTGTATACAACTTCAAACAGAAATTGAGTAGCAATTGTACTGATTATACCTGTAGTATATATATCAGATTTAAATACGTGGGGGGGGGGGGGGGGGGGGTTCTCCAAAATACAAGTTACAGAATTTTATATGTTAAGAGGATTCATTTTTATATTTGTCCAAAAGATCTGATTAGTTGTTATGGGCTACTTTAGCATGCATTCACTTAAACATCTCAAACTGGAAGGCAGAAAACATCTGATTCTTTGGTTAAGATGATACAACACTGTAGATTGATTTGAACATAGTAGTACCCTATGTCATCATTATTCAATAAAAAAGGAATAATTTATTTTACATCCAAATGCAACTAATCTCTCCAATGGACAAAGCATCAATTATTGTGTGGGTCTTCAATGAGAAGGCCTCAAGTGCTGTACACAATTCAATAATAAACATGATCATATTTGAAAGAATAGTATTATTTTATGATGTAAAGCAATTTGTAACTTGTATTGAAAAGCACTATACAAGTTGTTATTATTATTCTTCTTCAAGATGGTGATAGAGAATAAATCATAACACAAAACATTGCACTGAAAATTGACAACACAGGACAGCTGACACTATCCTTGCTCCGAGGTAAAACAGGGGAAAAAATACCAAGTTAGAGGAAGTGTTTCAGGTATTTACAAAACACAATAACCCAGCCATTCCCATAAGAAGCCCCCCCAAAATATACCCTACTCAAAAATACCTTGACTCTCCAAAACATCCCATGGGTTCCCCTCAGAAATTACAGCACACAAAAAAACTATGAAGCAAGTATGCCTCTATTATTTTAACTGCATGGAAATGTTCATATGTAATTGGGATTACAGTGACATGTACTATATTGATGTGTATTCTTCATAGCTATCAAAAATGATCAATAATTCCAAAAGTAAATCAAACGTAACAGGTAAACAACACTCCGCACCTATAGAGACACTAGTTTCTGATTGTCTGATATTCAAATTATAAGGCAAATAATAATTCAAATGGTGTAAAATGTTGTGTTTTAGTACGAAGGGAACCCAACGAAACGGACTGGAGGATCTCTTCCTGTGAGGAATTGTGCTGGCATATTTGGTGTAGTACTAGACCAACACATACAGACACCACTGTGACACCAGCAACAGGTCACATTCAGTAGTCAAAACGTTCTGGAACCTAGCAGATAGAAATAAAATGTTCTGGAACCTAGCAGATAGAAATAAAATGTTAGGGAACCTAGCAGATAAAAATAAAACGTTCTGGGACCGAGCAGATAGAAATAGAGCTGACACAAGGCCTTATTCTACATGTCAGAGAGGCGTGTTTGTTCTACATGCTGTTTTTCTATCTGAACGTTGAACAAAGTCCTGCTGAACGCACCCCCGGGCCATGTTAGTCACGTGTGGACCTATTAATAGAGTGGTTGATATGAAACAATAGTTTGCTCTGCAGCCGTAATAGAAACTATGTCAATACATTCTGAGATACATAGCACCTTCAGGATCTGTTGATTTAAAAACAATAGCCATTTAAACAGTACAAAACTATCTACAGAGACTTCATAGTAGGACAGCCTCAATACGTAGCCATTCTGACAGTAACAACAAAGACTGACCATCTGCTGTGATTTGTATCAACAATGTTATACCCCATGTTCAAATTCAAATATAAATTCATTTGTGTAGACTCATAACATCCTAATTAAGGGATAGTTCTGTATTTTTACTGTTAACGTCAGCATAAAATTCATACTGTATTAGTTAATTGAGAAAAGACACTGCAAACAATAGAGATTGGATTAACAGGAATCATTTTCTTAGGTGAATTACAGTTCTGTGGAAGAAGTTCAGTGGGAAATAATATGTTCACTTTCTCATGTCAAACAATAACTACTCTAGTGTACTGTACACCCGCATTTCTTCATCACATAATGTATAAGCTATACCTATATCACATACACTGAGAATAAACAAAACATTAAGAACACCTGCTCTTTCCATGACGTAGACTGACCAGGTGAATCCAGGTGAAAGCTATGATTCCTTATTGGTGTCACTTGTTAAATCCACTTCAAATCAGTGTAGATGAATGGGAGGAGACGGGTTAAAGAAGGATTTTAAAGTCTTGAGACAATTGAGACATGGATTGTGTATGTGTGCCATTCAGAGGGTGATAGGCCAAGACAAAGTGCCTTTGAACGGGGTATGGTAGTAGGTGCCAGGCACACCGGTTTGTATCAAGAACTGCAACGCTGCTGTTTTTCACACTCAACAGTTTCCTGTGTGTATCAAGAATGGTACAACACCCAAAGGACATCCAGCCAACTTGACACAACTGTGGGAAGCATCGGAGTCAACATGGGCCAGCATCCCCGTGGAACGCTTTCGACACCTTGTAGAGTCCATGCCCCAGATGAATTGAGGCTGTTCTGAGGGCAAAAGGGAGGGGGGGGGGGGGGCAACTCAATAATAGGAAGGTGTTCCTTATGTTTTGTCCACTCAGTGTAGTGTATAAGCTATACTCTATATTACAAAGAAATCCGGTTTGGATAGAAGCATGCACACTGAGGAGGCACATGCCAGTAATAGTACATCTGTACACTCAACCAGGGAAACGGTACAAACAACCCCTCTATTTGACAGCACTTAGGACATGCGGCCTTTTATTTCTCCAACAAGCCATGAGAAAAGTAGGACTTTACTCGTTGGTCTCCTTTTCCTTGCACGAGGGTTCGCAGAGGCTGCCTTTGTTCATCATAGTGTAGGGGAATGCTGCGGCGCTACACGTACCATAGCCTAGTTTGTTGAGGCGAGACAGGGTCTTGATACTGCCAGGGGGTCTACCAGGGCTGACCTTATATCCCGCTGCCTTGGTCGTTCCCAGGGGCCTCCCTGGGCTGGTCTTGAACCCGGCAGCCTTGGTGGTTCCTAGAGGCCTCCCTGTGCTGGTCCTGTAACCTGCTGATTTAGTGGTCCCCGAAGGTCTTCCTCTCCTTCCAGACCTCCCCGGATTTTTCTTTTTCTTGGAGTCCTCTGGCTTTTCATTGTTCGTGATTCCAACAGCTTGGGGGTGAGGTTCACTGAGGCCATTCTGCCTCTGACAGGGCATGGTTTTCAGGGTGTTCTGGGGTGGCAGGGGTAGAGGGGGCAAGGTCATTTGCAAGGGAGGGGGTGGGGAAGCTTGGTAGAACTTGTTGGATTGGGCAGTGCATAGGTCAAAGTGACTGGTGGGGTGTCGGCCATCCTCTGCCAGGCATGACGGCCTGCCACTCATGCAATAGTCATTGTTGTTGGTCACCTGACGCATCATCTTCTGCTGGAGAAAACAATGGGATAGACGAGATGTATTGTTGAGAAAATGCAAAACTACTTCAAATGTAATGAATAATCTTTTTTTTACAGGACTAACGCTAACGCAAGTTAGAGTAGACACAGGAATCCTATTCCAGTCTCATCCACAAACTAGTTGGCTAGTCAGTAGTGGCATATTGTGTTTCGGCTGTTCTGTTACAAATCAATGCTGGTGTAGAACACTTCAAATGACAGACAACTTCTGTACTGCACCCATAATGAATTATTAAAACTATAAAAGTATAGAATATCTTGACTCTTGTAATGGTCTATTGTCAACATCCAATGCTAGCTTCGTTGAACGTGCAGGGGTGGTGCAGCTCGTCATGATAAAGACTCAATGTTACAATGGGAGTTAAAATGACTAGCCTTTCCCACATCACAGTTGCCTAGTAATGCCTACCCTCTTTCTCAGCGAAATATATTAAATCAGTTAGTTGTTCGTTGTATTTTGCAGACAATCCTGACACACACAAAAAAAGCTTTCGTTTTCGCAACAAATTTAGGAAATCACTTACCACACGCTCATATACAAGTAATATGTTCAGAAATTGATGGTTCGATAACATAAAAAAAACATGGCAAATTAAAGTAATTCATAAAACCAAAGCAATTACTGTACCTCGATTGTTTGTGGATCATGGAATGCAAAGGGTTAAAAATGACAGATCTTCTATCTTCAAATTCTACAGCCGATCCATTTTTCGTAGATCACAATCGATCGATTACTATTACTAAATCGATAACGCCTTTTGTCAGAGGTGTAAAGAAAGGTCGTATTTATAGGTTTGTTGTTTTGCAGGAGAGGTTTTAGATGAGAAACGCAGCCATTGCCATTAAAAATTAATAAGGTACAGGGGACAGACTGCGCATGCGCGGTACTCCAAAAGGGAATTGCAGCAACTCCAAGCAAATTATGACTTACATTTTTCATCGTGTTTACGCCAGTTCTTGAATACATTCGCAATTGTAATATCACCTAATTTCCTCACAATATCAATTTGTTCTATTATTTGCATGCGCAGTAAAGCTACGTCATACACTATTCCTCCAAAGACCCGAAACACTATTTGGAAAGTAGCAAAATTGATCAATGGACCATGAAATAGTTTCAACTACTTTTTCTGCAGACTAAATAATTTAGTCCAAAGGAAAAAAATCCGTTTTGCTGGTTCTTTCCACAGTAGGCTATACGTAATTATTAAGCAACCAAGGGTACAGTACATACACAAACCTCCATTGTCATCATGGTTAAGCTTGAATTCTGTCAATAAGGGGTTTCATCTTGTAGTTCGCATATAATATGCCCTGTTTTTTTTTAAGCCACTCAAAACCCAAATCATAGCCCGATAGGATTGTCACTACAATGTATAGAACATCAAATCCAGATGTAACACACAAACCATTGGTATATCATTTATCTAACACAGACCAGTGACAACATGCTCCTTGCCAACACATTGTTTTATTAGAGGGAAAGAAGTAAAAACACATGACATCATTCAAGGGCTGTTAAAAAAAAAAAAATCAACTTGTGATTCCTTACTTGTTCAGATGACTGCAGACCAGTGACCCAAAATATTACTTTACACACAGAAATAACACAGGATCTATAACTACTTATGCTTAATGTTTAAGGACAAAAATAAGCAAATGTTTGAATCATGGCGGTAGAGAGCCCGTTACATTTCAGCTGGTATATTATAGAACGGATATCAGATACATTTTGCGCCGTGAAACCTAAAAAAAAAAAAAAAAAAAAAAAAAATCACGACTAAATCTCCACTTAAAATACAGAGAGGAAACTTTGTCTAAAAGAGAAAGTACTCTCACGAGAACAATCCCTTCTGGAGGTCACTGGTCTTACAGTGAAAAATATATATACTAATACATTCTGAAACAAATATGAGGAAATGTTGGAGAAAGAAGTCAATGCCTCTGAGCCCAATCTCATCGTCACTACAAAACCTTGTATCTTCCTTTGCTGGTGGGTTGGTAGGAGTTTTGCTAAAATGAGAGAGAACATTTATTGAGCAATGAGATTTTTTTTTATACATTTTTTTTCCCACTAAGTTAATTACTTTCAGTACTTTTAAAACATTCCATGTTTATTACTGGTGTTCATACAATGATGCAACCGACATGTAGACTGACACGAACGATTATAGAATGATTCCCTAGGGCCTAGCATCAGTAAATAAATAGATAGGATAGATCTGAAATGACAGAGGACAGAACCACACATATGGATTCTATTTCTATGGACAGAACTTACTAATCTGATAAGCTCCTCCTTGATGAGACGAGTGATTTCAGCCTTGGCCTTCGTAACGGCCAGCTCATTTGCACCTGTCAATCGAATACGTCAAAAATATTACGACAAGTGACATCCATCAACAACAAAAAAACACTCACTACTGCTAACACGCAACTCTCCAACATTGGTGAAGACTTGAAGTGATCATTGCAAGTAGAATAGCTGCTTACTCTCAATAGCCAGGTAGATCTTGCGTTCTCCCTCTTTGGGCTCTTTGCCTGGAGGGAAGTAGGTTCCTCTGATGGTAATGGCTGCCTCGGAGTATTCTCCGATCCTCTGGAGGGCCTCCTTAGACGTGACCTTCCACCTCGCAGTCTGGTGGAACACAGGAAACAGACATTAACATCTTCCTGTTCGCTTAGGCCGTATTCACAAAGCGTCTCGGAGTAAAAGTGCTGACCTAGGATCTGTTTTGCCTTTTTTTTAGATCATAATGAATAATATTATATGGACAGATCTTAGATCAGCACTCCTACTCTGAGACGCTTTGTGAGGTCAATTCCACCTACCACTTGTGTGGGATAAACTACTTAAACCACAATCACTTTGTTGATAGGACAAACAAATGTCAAACAAATGTGACTTGTTTCAGGAAACTACGCGTATGTTCACGCACTACTTCACAGAAGAGGCATTTGAACGTAAACCTTTTTTGTTGTTGATCTAAATGCGTTTTTTTGTTGTTGCAGAAATGCCTTAGGGAATATGTGAACTTTCATGTGCCTTAACACACTTCTATATCATCTGTAAATGCGAATAAAATTGTTAAATTACAAGCCTAGTTGGTTTAGCCAAGGAAAAAGATCCGGAATCTTCCTGCTAGCCATGATTGGCTGAGATAATGAATGGGCTGGACATGCCGAGAGATGAGTTGGGATTGGTCTGCCATATAGCACACTTCTGTCTATAACATGAGCTGCTCAGTATGTGTAGATACTCCTTTCTAACGCAGATTTTTTGAAAGACATCATGAAAAACAGCAAAAGTGTTGCTAATTCTCTCCACTTCCTGGAAAACGAACGTGCTATGCTGACTCTTAAAATGAATCAGACGATGAGGACATCCCTGATTTGTCAACAACAACAACAAAAAGTTTTCATTGAACGAAACATTGTGGTCTTCTGAAACACGGATCAACAGTGCTGTTGTCACGGAAGAAATCAGTGTCGTGCCCGGTGGAAGCAGAGTATGAGGAAAATTCTGGCGTTTGATTGCAAATATGCGGAGGGAGTCGAAAAGAGAACACACAGAAGGCTGTTGTATAAAAAACTTGTCTTTTCAAATTAAGGGCAAGAAGCGTTCATCCATGTACACGGGTAAGAGTCTAGCTAGCTACATTTTCAGATATTATGTTTCTTATTTAGTCAGAAAGTCATTTACATTGCAAGTTAAAGGGTACTGTTAGCTAGCTAGCTAATGTTAGCTGGCTGGCTCGTTAGATAATGTTACACGTTTGATCTGTGTAGTAATATTATTTGTATCTCAGAAATCCATTTGCATTGCTAGTTATAGCCTAATGTTAGCTAGCTAACATTGAAACTAGTTGGTTAGCTTTAGCTACTTGCAGATTCATGCACGGTAGTAACGTTATGAGTTGGGATTATGGTTCATTGTTTAGCTAGCTAGCTACATGTCTAAACCAAAAAAAAAGACTCCACTATGCAAGTAACCATTTCACTGTACCGTTCACACCTTCTGTATCCTGTGCATGTGACAAAAACGTTGATTTTATTTGATATAGGGTGTGTTTACCAGAGACGGTAATGTGAAGAACATGACCTGCACCAAAGTCAAATTAGGATATAACGTTAGGCCCTGCTTTTATTTCGTCACACTCACAACCGTAAGCTATTTTCTGTAATTAGCTCGCCATTAACTTGTAAATATCATTATGAGATTATTTTCCTGTAATAATGAATAACAATTTGCTGAAGTTAAGATGATGTTGTCAGCTATGATATGGTCATTATTTGAACAGGCTAGCCATCTAACTTAATGTTAGTAACATGCTAGAAACAAACCAAAACATTGTGTAGAAAGTTGCATTTACTTGCCTGGTTTGTTAGATTGACATTTACTAAATTCATTTTTTTAAAACAGATGGGTTTATTGGTGTTAACATGTAACAGTTATGATATTTTGGACCACCAGCCAGCCTGCTGATGTCATGCATGGTTTTTGTGTTTATACGTTTTTTCATAACGACAAGTTTGATGTCGGACGACAACAGAATGTTCACGTCACTACGACAACCGTCTACAGACATGTCAATAGATGTAGTATAAACCAGCCTTTAGTCTTGAAATCTTTGGTTGTTTAGTACACTATCATAGCTCCCGTGTGGCTCAGTTGGTAGTGCATGGTGTTTGCAACGCCAGGGTTGTGGGTTCGATTCCCACGGGAGACCAGTACAGAAGAAAAATAAATACTTTTTTTTTTTTTAAGTATGAAATGTATGCATTCACTACTGTAAGTCGCTCTGGATAAGAGCGTCTGCTAAATGACTAAAATGTAAATGTAAATCGTATCCACTCTGTGAAGCCTCACATGTGAACCCTTAAAAAGATGGGTGGGGCTACGGCTATAGAGGGTGTGAACAAGGCTGAATGGGTGGAGACAAAGAAGAGCTCTCCAATAGGTGTACCAAAACAAGTTGATCAACTTTCAAAGCAGAATTACTTCCCTCTTATTCCTCAACTGTACGATATACCATTTTCTAACTCTGAGTCTCTACTTTAATGTTAAAAAAAAAAATAAATAAATAAATAATAATAATAATAATAATAATAAATAAACACAATTTCAAATTTTGCTACATAAAACCGAATCGAGCCGGTCGGTCACGAATACGATTAAGATCTACCAGCTAGTGTTTCACCGTAAGCTCCGCCCGTCAAGGAACAGACATTGTAAAAAGACCATCCAATGTTCAACTGAAAGAGAATCAGCATGATAAAGTAAAGCATAGTTCATATAGCAATGGTGAATACCTTTCATTTAGAGATTCAATGAGCAGTCCTCCACCTACACCCTAGTGTTAAGTCCCAAATGACAACATATTCCCTATGTACTTTACTACTATTGACCTGGGCCCATAAGACAGTAGTGCACTGTCTAGGGATTAGGGAATAGGGTAAAAGTAGTGCACTATATAGGGAATAGGGTGGCATTTGGGATACAAACCCATATAAAAACTGACCTGAGGGAAATCATTGATTTCCAGCTCCTCTTCGTATCTCTTGACGGTCTCGGCCTGTTCAGCTGCCTGCCTCTCCTCCTCCAGCTTCTCCACAGGGATGTAGTTGAGCTTGGCGTTGATCTTCTCAGCCAGCTGCTCGGCGATGGTCTTAGCCGAGACGGAGGGGGCCATGATGGTGCCTCCTCTCAGGATGGCATTGGTGGCCTGTTGCATCACATCCTGTCCAGAGAGAGCAATGGATTATGTCAGGAACGGAAGGTTGAAGACTACTAAAACTCACACAGAAACAAAGACCAACCTGAGCCTCAGCCCCCAAGTTCTTCTGGGCGTTGATCCTGAGAGCCAGTCTCTTGGCCATCTCCAGTTTCTGGATGTTTCCAGCAGAGGGGGCACCGAGGTTGGCAAGGCCCCCTGCTGCTGCAGCCGCCACGGCCGCAGCGCTGGGTGGCCCACCCCCTGGAGCCGACAGATCCTTCACCCTCTTCTTGGAGTTGAACATGCTCTCGATCTGCTCATCAATCTGTAAGGACAGGGTGAGACATTGTGTCAATATTGTACGTATTCTATGAGGTTTTAGAAATGTATTGTTTGACCACAACTGATGGGATGCGATATACATTATCAAGAGTCTGGAACCAGGTGAGTGTTCACTACATAACCCTCAATAACCCTAGTGTGGAACCAGGTGAGTGTTCCCTACATAACCCTCTATAACCCTAGTCTGGAACCAGGTGAGTGTTCCCTACATAACCCTAGTCTGGAACCAGGTGAGTGTTCCCTACATAACCCTAGTCTGGAACCAAGTGAGTGTTCCCTACATAACCCTAGTCTGGAACCAAGTGAGTGTTCCCTACATAACCCTAGTCTGGAACCAGGTGAGTGTTCCCTACATAACCCTCTATAACCCTAGTCTGGAACCAGGTGAGTGTTCCCTACATAACCCTCTATAACCCTAGACTGGAACCAGGTGAGTGTTCCCTACATAACCCTAGACTGGAACCAGGTGAGTGTTCCCTACATAACCCTCGATAACCCTAGACTGGAACCAGGTGAGTGTTCCCTATATAACCCTCGATAACCCTAGTCTGGAACAAGGTGAGTGTTCCCTACATAACCCTCAATAACCCTAGACTGGAACCAGGTGAGTGTTCCCTACATAACCCTCGACTGGAACCAGGTGAGTGTTCCCTATATAACCCTCAATAACCCTAGTCTGGAACCAGGTGAGTGTTCCCTATATAACCCTCTATAACCCTAGTCTGGAACCAGGTGAGTGTTCCCTACATAACCCTAGACTGGAACCAGGTGAGTGTTCCCTACATAACCCTAGTCTGGAACCAGGTGAGTGTGTATGTCCCAAATGGCTCCCTACATAACCCTATTGGGCCCTAGTTACCTACAAGCCCTTAACCAACAATGCAGTTTAAAAAAAAATAAGTGTTAAGTAAAATGTTTTAATAAAAATAACAAATTAAAGAGCAGCAGTAAAATAACAGAAGCGAGGCTATATACAAGCCACAGTTGGCATTCTACTGTAAGCTTTTGGAGAGTGTGGAACCTGTACTCACATCCAGGGCCCTAGTCACATGATCAGAACCTGTACTCACATCCAGGGCCCTAGTCACATGATCCGAACCTGTACTCACATCCAGGGCCCTAGTCACATGATCAGAACCTGTACTCACATCCAGGGCCCTAGTCACATGATCAGAACCTGTACTCACATCCAGGGCCCTAGTCACATGATCAGAACCTGTACTCACATCCAGGGCCCTAGTCACATGATCAGAACCTGTACTCACATCCAGGGCCCTAGTCACATGATCCGAACCTGTACTCACATCCAGGGCCCTAGTCACATGATCCGAACCTGTACTCACATCCAGGGCCCTAGTCACATGATCAGAACCTGTACTCACATCCAGGGCCCTAGTCACATGATCAGAACCTGTACTCACATCCAGGGCCCTAGTCACATGATCAGAACCTGTACTCACATCCAGGGCTCCATCCTCATCGTCAGAGTCCTGCAGACCCAGAGCAGCCTTTTGCAGCTTCTTCCTCTCGTTAGCCAGGGCATGCTCAGTCTCGTCAAACTTGAAGCCCTTCCCTGAGAACCCGCTGCTGCTCTTGATGCTTTTACCCTCCTGGGGAAAGAAAAGGCCGTTATAGAGAGGGTGTGTTACATTCACCTACTGATGACACAGTGCTAGCAGCAATGGGAAGTAAGCCAGCGACTAAACCGGTCTAATCTTGTTGAATAGGAGTTGAAGATTTTTTTTTTTTTAAGGACACAGAATATAATATTGTAATTCGTCGCTGAAAATCATCAGCTCTAATGCACAGTTTTTTTTTTGCTGGGCACACATTCTGCATACAACGACCGGGTAGCTTCCATGACAACACCGGAACAGCACTACTTCCTCTTACCGCTTGCCGTTGGTTTTTGAAGGACAGCCACAGCTGCTCCAGCTCCTTGGGCACAGGGGACCCTGAGAGCTCCAGGGCCTTGATGATGTCCCCAGCGTAGCGTGCCTGCTCATCTGTGATGAAGGTGTAGGCAAAGCCCTGGGACACAACAAATCAGGGTGGTTTTAAAATTAGGGTTTTAACGGTACACATATTTGTTCCTGAACCGTTTTGTTACGGGACCTGGGTTCGGTCTTCGCGGTGAACCCTGAAAAAAAAATACTTAACATACGTAAACAATTAAAAACACAAGGCCTATGCCTTCCACTGAAATGTGTCTTCCGCAGGCGATGCATGCCTCGTGTAAATATGAGCTAAAAAAATAAATAAATAAAAATACATATCAGGCTATTCCCGTTAAAACTACTAAAGCCTATGCAGACATTGTAATCAAAAATCAAGACTTAAATTGTCGCATTTCAAAACTGTTCTTTTTTAAGGCGCAGCGGGGAACTAGTTCTGTACGATGGAGAGTGGTGGGCTGGATAAACCAGGAGGATTCTCCATTATCGTTTAAATATCCAGTTTGGGAAAATTTTTGGCTTTCCAAGTAGATTACAATGGCGATGGCCAGAGAGTGTATATGTCACCACTGCTCGACGAGAATAACATATGCAGATGCCAACAGCTCAAACATGGTGACACATTTAGGCCGACATCACCCCATTATTCGTACCAACGGAAGAAGACGTAAAAAAAATATATATATATATATATATATGCCTTCAAGCTGCCCTTGGTAGCTGATTCTGACCAAATCAATTACAAGAGTGTATATGTATGTTCATAGCCGTGGATATGCACCCATTCTCGGTGGCTGAGAAGAATAGGGAGTTTTAGCATCTTGTGAAAGTGCTCGAGCAACGTTACGAACTTCGACCTCTCTGACATATTTCAGCAAACAGGAGGTACCCGGCTCTAAATAAGCAAGCTAAAGCCGAATTGGCCAATGCACCCTGTATTGCGCTAACTACAGATGGATGAAACTACAGGGCTACATAGCTAGTTAACAGTGACAGCCCATCATCAAATTCCCCCTGATTTGGGAAATGTGAAGTACCATGCTACAGACACGGCCCTTTTTTGATAGTCACACAAGTGTGAATATTTTTCTCTTTGTAAGGAAACATAGTGTAGGCCTATACAATGTCTGAGCATTGTTTACATAATGGACTTTACAAGCATATTTCACTTTATTTTATTGTTCTTGTTGATGAGTAAGTGTTTTTTTTCCTCCCCCTTTTAAGAAAATCCAAAGTGCTGGTTATTTCTGATAGTGCTCTCATCAGGAGTTATATGACTCATGATTAAATATGAATTCAGGAATACCAACACTTTGGAATTTATTGGTGGGGCAAAAATCAAGAGTTAATATTTTAGATTGATTGTGGGTTCTATCAATGTAATTGTCTGCATAATTTCCAATAACCCATTTTTTAAATAAAAAATAAATACATATTTTCCTTCTTTATTATTATCCCTTAACCTTACCATCTCTCCCCTAATTGGAGTAAACTAATGGAGAACAATACTTAGGCTTCTGCTTCCAGCTATTCATTTTACGGACACGGTATATTTTACATTAGCTCTTTCTTATTTTTTATAGTCTCACCCTTCAGCTAAAACCCCTCCCATCTATCTCTGAAAACCATCCAGTTTTAAATACCAACACTATGTATTTTCTTAAACTCAAAACTACAGTAACTATTGGCATTACATTTCCCCGCTGTAGCTAAACCGAACCGTGGCCCCAAACCAGCAATACATACAAAACCGTTATACCCCTAGTTTTAAATTAACGGTTTCTACATAACAATCAATCAAATCTATCTTTTTTTCCTAATATGGTTGTAGAATACATTTTTCCCCCAGTGATTTGTTCCATTTTAGTGATCAGAATTCATGGAATTCTTGATAAACCAGAAACAATTAATTAGTTTAATGGACTACTAGTGTATCCTACAGGACCACTACTCACTTTGTTCCCGGCTCTCCCTGTACGTCCAGCCCTGTGGACATAGTCCTCGTAGTGGTTGGGACAGTTGTAGTTGACGACCAGGATCAACTGTTTGATGTCCAGCCCCCTGGCTGCCACAGAGGTGGCCACCATTAGCCGACACGCCCCGTTCTTAAAATCATTGATGACGCTGTCTCTGTCGTACTGGTCAATGCCTACAGGGAGGGGACGGAGATAAACAAACGCTTGATATAGTTCAAAACAACTAACATGATAAGAGACAAAATGTTTATCTGCCATAAACATGGTTTAATTAGAAGATATAATAAGGAAAATGATCTAGGACATGATGAGCTCAGCCCGGTCACTTTCAAACCCTGGACTAACTCAATTTATTTTACCAGGTAAGTTGACTGAGAACACATTCTCATTTACAGCAACGACCTGGGGAATAGTTACAGGGGAGAGGAAGGGGGATGAATGAGCCAACTGTAAGCTGGGGATGATGAGCTCAGCCCGGTCACTTTCAAACCCTGAACTAACTCAATGTGTGTCCAAAATGCCACCCAATTCTCTACATCAGGGGTATTCAACTCTTACCCTACGAGATCCGCACCCGGCTGCTTTTCTGTTCTACCTGATAATTAAAAATGTCACACACCTGGTGTCCCAGGTTTAAAAAAAAGTTCCTGATTGGAACTGTCTTCAAGGACCAGAGTTGAGTTTGAAGGTGCTACTTAATGCCCTACTTTTGACCAGAGGACCAATTCTTTGTGGGTGGAGCCTCAAGACTAGTGAGGCTAGAACACTGGTGTGTTTGTATGACATCACCTCCGTGCAGAGACATGCAGGGGTAGGAGGCCTTCATCAGGTCTTTGAGCAGCCCGTCAGCATGCTCCTGTTTGTCCACAAAGATGATGACCGAGCCCTTCTCCTGGTAATGGCCAAGGATCTCTAGCAGCTTCAGGAACTTCTGGTCCTCCTCAATTACCAGCTAGATGGAGAGAATACATGATGAGGAGGAGAAAAACATGGATGTCTGTGTGACTTCAGCTAGATAAGAGAGAAATGGCAGCAACACTAATTTAACAAATTATCAATATGGAATATGTAAAAGATGGATTGTGGTGCTATTGTCAAAATAGGAGATATATTCGTATTCATGGTGAATAGTTACAGACTCAAGACATTTCCACTTTTTATTTCGAATTTGTTTTTCTAAAAACATAATTCCACTTTGACATTATGGGGTATTGTGTGTAGGCCAGTGCCACAACATCCCAAATCTAACCCATTTTTAAAATTTAGACTAACACAAAAATGTGAAATAACTAAAAAAAGGTGTGAATACTTTTTGAAGGCACCAAACAAAAAATATTTTTTCTAAAAATGCAAAACGTGTAAAGTGTTGGTCCCATGTTTCATGAGCTGAAATAAAATCCCAGAAATTGTTCATACTACACAAAAAGCTTATTTATCTCAAATGTTGTGCACAAATTTGTTTACATCCCTGTTAGTGAGCATTTCTCCTTTGCCAAGATAATCCATCCACCTGACAGGTGTGGCATATCAAGAAGCTGATTAAACAGCATGATCATTACACAGGTGCATGTTGCGCTGGGGACAGTTAAAGGCCACTCTAAAATGTGCAGTTTTGTCCCATAAACACAATGCCACAGATATCTCAAGTTTTGCGGGAGCGTGCAATTGGCATACCGACTGCAGGAATGCCCACCAGAGCTGTTGCCAGAGAAAATAATGTTAATTTCTTGACAGACAGCTAATGAAACTGTGGGTTTCATCATGAAACTGTGGGTTTGAAACACCAAAGAATTTCTGCACAAACTGTCGAAAAACCGTCTCAGGGAAGTTCATCAGCGTGCTCGTCGTCCTCACCAGGATCTTGACTTTACTGCAGTTTGGCATCGTAACTGACTTTAGTGGGGAAAATGCTTCTTTTTTTTCCTTGAGCGGATGTTCAGGGGGCCGGAACATAATTACAAATAATTTGTAAACAGATATAATATTTGAATAAAACACACATTTCAAACTGTTCTTACATTGGTATACGATCACATACAGTATATACTGTATCTGTATTATGCGTGGGAATACTCTGGAACAGAGTTCCAAAATTTTAACTCATCTAGAGCCGATTTGCGTTTGTGTTTTTACTGTCTTATGTCCAAAAATAAATAAATAAATGTTTTTGCTCACAAAACTTTAGGAGCAAAATAATATCACCGGCCAGTTGCGTAACCCTGCTCTGACGGGATGGTTTACATATGATATAATATCCAGAGTAGAACAGGAGTTTTTCCTCATCTCATGACTGACCAGGAACAACTCCTGGCCCTATCCACAGGGCACCAAAAAAAGTTAAAGAGATGGAAGACGCACACTATTCCCTTTATAGTGCACTCCCTTTGACCAGAGTTCTATGGTCCTTGGTCAAAAGTAGTGCATTATAAAACGGTAACATTTAGGACACACAGAGAATGTAAAAAAAAGGCTAGTCTTACCACATGTTGCTCCACATCAGAGCACACCACGCTCCTGCCTCCCACCTGCACCTCGATGGGCTTGGACAGTATCCTTCTAGCCAGTGCCTCCATGGCCCGCGGGAACGTGGCTGAGAACATGACCGTCTGCCGGTCTGGACGCACGTTGTCCATGATACGCATCACCTGGGGGGAAGGAACATTACAGGAGAGGATATGACCTATTATTCTGGTGCCAGGGTCACGTCTAAATAGCTGCTATAAACACGAATTGATGCAAGTCTATTTTCCTTAAGAACACCTCCCTTGGATTAATTATTTATAAAGTAATGATAATAACGTGTCTATATATACCTGTGGCTCAAAGCCCATGTCGAACATTCTATCCGCCTCGTCCACCACCACGTACGTGGCTCGCCGCAGGTTTGTGACTCGACCTGCACACCCAAGGAAAGTATAGTGACACAGGAAAACAATGTTACTCTCTGGAAAGTGGGCTCACCCAAAGCTTTCACACAAAGTTCCTGAACCTCCTGATAAATTTACCTCAACAAGCCTAAAAAAAATAAAAATACAAAAAAATTAAAAGTATTTATTTTTCCTAAGGCATTAAATACTTCACTTCAATTCACACAACTGCCATTTATTGTGTTCAGGCCTACTTTTAAGCAGCCAGATTATTAGGTTTCTATATTTGTCTTGTCTTGCGTACCATCTCAGGGGCACGAGGAACCTGTGTAAAATGTCAGAAAACAGCCAATACAATAAAAGAGATGAGGCCACATCAAGCACTATGTGACCGCCTTCTCACCTACAAAACGAAACAGAGAGATTACCTGGCATGTGCGGAAGGATAGAACGCTAAACTGTCCCATTTCAATACACGTTTCTATTTTTAAAATGTAGCATTTACACAGTCATAAAAACAACACTGACTTTTAAATAAGAATGTAAACATATTCACACTTGTCGGACAACCATGTTCCACTTTAAGGTTCAAATGTTATTCAAATCCATACATGAGTGAAATGTCTGACTTTTTTACATGACTAACAAGGAAACTTGACTTGGGATAAAGGTTTGTTGAAAGCTTGACTTACGCCTCTGAACGTGAGGACCACCCACGGAGGCAGTATCGTCTCTTCACCTACTTGTAGCTGATCATTATTCTTCAGGGAACACTTCAAAAACGGTCGGATATGATTCCCAAGGCGGTCAGATAACGTTTACAGTTTTAGTAAAAGTGGTACTGACTTGACTCTCGTACGGAAACATTTCATGCAAAGCAGGACATTTACATCTCACTTTCTATCAGTACCTGCGCTGCTCGTGTTTTCAGGGTGAGAAAGTGACATTTCTAAGTCAAAATAATTATAACACTGGACATTGCACACACACACTGCAGGTTTATCACATATCAGAAATCCCTATCATTATATGTTAACGGGATACAATAACACAAGAGAGCAATGAGACAAGGTGTGTCACTCACCGCTGTTGGCACCTAACATGTCAATCATTCGCCCTGGTGTGCACACAATGATCTCTGCTCCCCTCTTCAGCTCAGCAATCTGCACCACAAGCAAGAAACAAACTATTTAAAAGATAACCATATTCAACCAATGTACAATCCTGTTTGCTTTTTCCTAACTGATTACAGGGCTTGACATTTACTTTTTTTTAATATTTACTTGGCCAAAAGCTCAAGGTCACTTGTCTTCCCCCCCCAAAATGGTCTTTAAGACCATGTTAATCTTTGTGTGATGCAAGGAACAACTTTACAAAAATAAAATGTATTACTAATCTTTTTACCATAGAGAATCTGACAGAATTGGAGGTTACACTATGCCTGCTGGGCTTCTCTGCATATTCAAGCCTCTCTCAAAATACAACACTGCCCCTTTAAAAGGCTCTCCTGGAGGATGATAGGCTACCAAATGTGGCCAATCAAATATAGCAACATTACAACCAAATACTTTTTATGTCTTTTTAAAATAATTCCCTCCAGGGGCTCAAAAATTAAGGGGAAACCGTTGATATAAAAATATATATATATATATATGTTGACGGTTCAAAAACAGACTCTGGGACAGTTCTGGGACGACATATCCAAAATTCATTCAACCACTTCACTTTAAAACATTTTTAAAAAGCAAATGAGTTTTATTTCTGGTATGATCTGTTGCCTCAGCCTCATCGTTTTAAAAAACTAAATAAATGAAAACTAAATGCAACTGGCAGGAAACTCCCGTTCTCAAAAGCACACTCAAGGGGTTTCATGTGACAGATAAAAATATCCTGTTAGAAATTAAGAGGAGATCTAAAGATGTATAAACTAGCACGGGTTGCTAATAAGACCAGGACTAGGGGTTACTAATAAGACCAGGACTACGGGTTGCTAATATGACTAGGAATATGGGTTACTAATAAGACTAGAAATATGCATTTGGTTGCTGGACAATAAAATGATGTTAATTTGAAACCCAATAGAACATGAGAATATGCCATGGCAACCAGCATTTAAGTGTTTATAAAATAATTCCCCTCAACATGTCTATTGTCAGATTTCGGCTAGGCCACTTTGTTTCAAAGACATGTTTCATAAAATGATAAAAACGTCTAGGTTTTAAACAATTAAGTTTATGGTTAAATCGTTTTGTTGTTTTTTTTATGCTGACCGCCTCTGCTCAGATTCAAGGTGGGTGACGTGCGATGTGCAACAGCCACTGTCCTTCACTCTCCTGGTCTTGTGACCATTTAATCTGGACGAACTGTGCTTCCAGTATGTTCGACAGAATCAAGCCTTAAGACATTAACGCTACTTATCCTTCATTAAACTAGCCAAACATGAATACCGTTTATATTTATATACTTAAAAAGTCTCAAAGTTTGGCATAATTTTATGGCGCCTCCCTCACGTCAGCATCGGTTTGGACATGAGGTTGTAGCCAATATGCATATAAGCTACACTTTTAACATATATTTTGTACATGGAAAATAGATTTGAATATTATTCTAATGTTGGCGCCTCTGATCCAATTCTGATTGGAGTAGGCTAACTGGGTTTGATAGTGATGTTTTTAAAAATTGTCCATTCAGACACCTTAAATCTATATTCTTCTTGTCCGACATTTTTTTTTTTTTTTTTTTTTTTACTTGTCCCAGACAAGAGAACAAGCATTAATGCTGTGTTTTCATGTGTTGCTGCCACGCTATGGTCTTACGTCTCTCTTTATGTAGTGTTATGGTGTTTCTCTTGTCGTGATGTGTGTTTTGTCCTATATTTTATGTTTAATCCCAGCCCCTGATGCCGCAGGAGGCCTTTTACCTTCTGGTAGGCAGTCATTGTAAATAAGAATGTTCTTAACTGACCTGCCTAGTTAAATAACATTTTTTTTTAAATGTATGTCGAGCCCTGTATTATTCAAAACCTACAACCCGGGATTTCTTTAAATACCATGTACAATCTTTTTTTCCCCCCCATCATGGTAAATTGTAATTACAACCAGGTAACACTACTCCCATGATGAGGTACTGGTTAACAATAACCCCCCGACCCTACAGCGTTACAGGAAGTGGTTGTACCTGTTCACTAATCCCAGTGCCTCCATATACACACACCACCCTCAGGTTCAGGGGCTTGGAGAACTTCTTGCACTCCTTGGTGATCTGCAGAGCCAGCTCTCTAGTGGGAGTCATGATGACAGCTGAATGGGATGGGGAAGAGACAAATAGAACTCAGACAACATACTCTCGTCGTTTATTTGCCCTTTCAAAATACAGCACCTTCATTGAACAGCTTTCACATCGTCTGATAGGACCATTCTGCTCAGCAGATTAAAATTGTGATTTACACATAGAACTCAGAGACGCCAGCGTTCAGGTTAATTTAGGTGTAATTGATATGGGGTTGTATGACAGAAAACAAGTTAAAAAAAAATTATTCAAAGGGGCCCTTACCGATGGGTCCCTCAGCCTCCTCCAGGGGCCTCTGGTCCATGATGTGACGGTACATAGGAAGGAGGAAGGCGATGGTCTTTCCACTGCCGGTCTTAGCGATGCCAATGAGATCTCTCCCAGACATGATGGCTGGAATGGCCTGGGCTTGGATGGGGGTGGGCTTCTCATAGCTGTGTCTGGAGACGTGAAGACAACATCACTTAAAACACACCTATCTAGAAGTGTACGGCAAGTGAATCACAGGCGACATCAGCACTGAGCTAAAAGGCTAGAGCTGCCGCTTTCAAGGAGCGGGACACTAATCCGGACGCTATAAGCCCTCCGACGAAGCATCAAACAGGCAAAGCATCAAACTATCACGGATCACAAATGGAAACCCAGCCGCGAGCTGTCCAGTGACGCAAGCCTAGAAGACAAGCTAAATACCTTCTATGCTTGTGTCAATGCTAGCAACACTGAACCATCCATGAGAGCCCCAGCTGTTCCGGAAGACAGTGTGATCACGCTCTCCGTAGCCAATGTGACTAAGACCTTTAAACAGGTTAACATTCACAAGGCCGCAGGGTCAGACAGATTACCAGGACGAGTACTGAGAGCATGCTCTGACCAGCTGTCAAGTGTCTTCACTGACATTATCAAGCTCTTCCTGACCCAGTCTGTAATACCTACATGTTTCATGCAGACCACATTAGTCCATGTGCCCAAGAATGCCAAAGTAACCTGCCTAAATGACTACCGTCTCATTACACTCTCAAAGCATTTCATGGCTACAGATGTAAAGCTGGTCATGGCTCACATCAACACCATCATCCCAGACACCCTGGACCCAATTCGCATACTGCCCCAACAGATGACAATCTCTATTGCACTCCACACTACCCTTTCCCACCTGGACAAAAGGAACACTTATGTGAGAATGCTATTCATTGACTACAGTTCAGCGTTCAACACCAAAGTGCCCTCCAAGCTCATCACTAAGCTAAAAGACTCTGGGACTAAGCATCTCCCTCTGCAACTGGATCCTGGACTTCCTGACGGGCCGCCCCAAGGTGGTAAGGGAGACAACAACACAGCCGCCACGCTGATCCTCAACACAGGGGCCCCTCAGGGGTGCATGCTTAGTCCCCTCCTGTACACCCACGACTGCGTGGCCACGCACGACTCCAACACCATCATTAAGTTTGCTGACGACACGACGGTGGTAGGCCTGATAACCAACAACGACGAGACAGCCTATAAGGGAGGAGGAGAGAGACCTGACAGTGTGATGCCAGGACAACAATAGCCTCTCCCTCAGCATCAGCAAGACAAAAGGAGCTGTTCGTGGACTACAGGAAACGGAGAGCCGGGAATTCCCCCATCCACATCGATGGGGTTGTAGAGGAGCCTCTTCATTTCAGGAGGCTGAAAATATTCGACATGGGCCTCTCAGATCCTTAAAAAAAGTTATACAACTGCACCATTGAGAGCATCTTGACTGGCTGCATTACCGCTTGGTATGGCTACTGCTTGGCATCCTACCGCAAGGCGCTACAAAGGGTAGTGCATACAGCCCAGTACATCACTGGGCTTGAGCTCCCTGCCATCCAAGACCTCTATACCAGGTGGTGTTCCAGGACCTCTATACCAGGCGGTGTTAGAGGAAGGCCCTAGAAGATGTGCATCAGTAAGTGGTACTGATGCACCAAGTCTGGAACCAACAGGACCCTGAACAGCTACTACCCCCAAGCCATAGATAGTTAGTTAAATAGTTAACCAATAGTTACCCGGACTATCTGCATTGACCCTTTTTGCACCAACTGTTTTGGCTCATCACATACGCTGCTGTTACTGTATATCATCTATCCTGTTGCTTAGTCACTTTATCCCTACCTATATGTATAGTACATATCTACCTCAATTACCTCGTACCCCTGCATATCGACTCGGTATTGGTACCCGTGTGTATATGGCAAAGTTATCGTAACTCATTGTGTATTTATTCCATATGTAATTTTTTTAAATATTATTTCTTACTTTTTGTTTCTCTGCATTGTCGGGAAGGACCCATAAGTAAGCAATTCACTGTTAGTCTATAGTCTGTTGTTTACGAAGCATGTGACAAATAACATTTGATTTCATCCGACTGCAGATTACATAACAAAATGTATGTTAAGATCCTATTCATTTGGACCAATACGTGACTTACTTATATATCTGCTACAATGTAAAACTTTGTCTGTGACACTCACCTCTTCAGTGCACTTAGAATCTTCATAGACGTGCCACACTGAACCCATGACTTGATGGGCTTGGGACAACCCTTCCCTTTGACTGCGATTCCCTCCAGGTCCAACCTGTGGACATTCACCTCTGTATGCATTCACCAAACAAAACCAAAAGGAGACGAGTTAGATCAATGATGGGCAACTTTGATAAGGGTGGGGGGGACACACAAAAACAAAAACTGAACTCATCATGACGGGCTGCAGTGGCTCGCAGGTCTGCGTTAATTTCCTGCAATTCTACACATTTTGCCGTGGGGCGTAGAGAAATATTTGCAAATAAAAATAGGATTTCCGAGTGAGAAATTGACTAACAAAGTCAATGCCACCCCCAGCTGGAAATTCAACCATCATTACTACAAGTTTAGATAGCTGTCCACTAGACTCATTTACCAATCTACCATATATTTTTTTTGCTAACGTGCTAATTGAGTGACTGTCAGTGACTGACAGAAGAGAAAAACAGCTGATGCACAACAACATTTTGAAATTGCACTTTGTATATTCCACTATTCTCTCAACATTAGCTTGAGACCCCAATCGAGTTCCTAAATTGTAAAAAAAAAAAAAAGTATATGTGTGGGGGGGGATCGATCCGTGGACCTACAATTGGGGGGGGGGGGGGGTCCAGTTGCTCATCAACGAGCAACATTGACACTTGTCATTTAGCAGACAAAAACAACTAAAAATATCCACACCAAGGTTTCCGTGAGCCGGTATTAGCCAATAAATTAAATTGGCACCGGACGGTAGAAGAAAAAAAATCCCATTGGGATGGAAATACATTTGACCGGTCAAGCTTATCGGTCTGCAGGTTAATTTGCAAAACTAAGTGGAATTAAACTTGACTTACCTCCCTACTCTTCTACATTTGCACACACTGTACATAGATTATTTTCTATTGTGTTATTGACTGTACATTTGTGTAACTCTGTGTTGTTGTTTGTGTCGCACTGCTTTGCTTTATCTTGGCCAGGTTGCAGTTGTAAAATGAGAACTTGTTCTCAACTAGCCAACCTGGTTAAATAAAAGTGAAATAAAATAAATAAAAACTGTCCCGTGTAAATATTTGTTATGTGTCTTATTTACACAGCACACAGAGATTTTGAGAGGAATATCTGTCAGACAGCATGAGAGCTGCTACTACAACATCTCAAACAGTTAATACATCGGCAACGGAAGGCAGGCTTCATCACGTCACACACCCTTTGCAATGAGCTGGAGGCAGTACGCATTTTGAAAACATACTTTAAATTGTTTGAAACCTGAATGTTTTTACTACATATTATGAGGCATGTTTTACCTTGCTTCAATGTAGCCAAAATCAGACCCTATCCGTGGAGGCAATTATTTTATCTATCTATCTATCTATATATATATATATATATATGCGCACAAGGCATATATATATATATATATATATATATATATATATATATATATATATATATATCTCAACTTTATTTCATTGTCCAGTAGTCAAAACGCACAATCCTAGTTATATTAGCAACCCATGTTAGTTGTTGCACATTATAGCTCCCCTCTTTCTAAATATCAAAACTGATATTTCAATCTCTGTCACAGGAAACCGCTCGCCTTTGACAACAGTGTTTTCTGGTTAACTGCATTATGGAACAAACATTCGCACATAGCCTAGTGCCTTGTGCGCATTGCTGCGCTTATAAATGTGAGGAAAAAATGGTTTACCTATTCTATCGGTCAGTTTGAAAGAAACAAACTGTTTCAAAACACACTCTGGGACAGTTGCAGGATGATAGATCCAAAATTCATACAACCAGTAGGCATAGGCTACATAAAAATAAAATAAAACGTTAAAAAGCAAATGAGTCTGATGCAACAGATCAGAATGTTTAGGATAGTAATTTTGCTGTTCGTTACTCATCTTGTTGGCTGAGGAAAAGTAAATGTGGGCATCGGAATTCAGTAAGGACCACAAATTGTTGTATCCTTGATTTGTATGATCTGTTGAGATTAATTACCATAATCTAAATGTGATTTGTCATTCTGAGCACCGTGGTTGGACGCCCTAATCAGGTTACACACCCAATGGTTATGGGTCCAGTAAATTAAAATGCTGCTGGTCAAATTTCCTGCGCCACAATTTCCTAATGGAAACCCTGCCACACACATTGGTTCGGTTTGCTTTTGGCAGAACTCGGCTAGGCGACCATCTGTGCTCATTCTCCTCAAAGTCTTTTGCTTGAAAAACTAGAAAATAATTTGCAATATTAGTGTTGTTTGTCCCTTTTGAGCCACCGTAGCAACAACATAGCCAGATACACTTCCTCAAAATAGTCAAAATTAATCAAAGATAAATAAAGAAATGTGATACATTTTTGTCTTTTGCAAAGGACTTAGTCGCGCAATTTTACATCTAGCTAAGAGGTTTGGTGCAGCATTTCTCAAAATGTGCATGAAAACTAATCGTCTCTCATTGAACGACAAACAATTCTTGTTCTCACTCCTACTAGGATTAGTACTGTTGACTAATCACTGATGAAGGGGCGTAGACTTTGGCTACCGAACATCAACTTGCCTCAAGAAAAACATTTGTGTGCGCAAACAGCCGGGAAAAAACTTGCAAAGACCAAAGTGGGAAAAACGTCGCAAACAGCCGGGAAAAAACTTGCAAAGACCAAAGTGGGAAAAACGTCACAAAAAGTAGTCATGATATACACGCAAACTGTTTCGACTGGGAAGTATACGGTAAGCTTTACAGTTAGTTGACTGCACTAAGTTTTACGGGGAAAACGTCACTATCACAGTCATTGCAAATAGACCCTTCCTCAAAAAATAAGCGATTTTTTTGGGGTGTGTTTTTTGTTTTTTTTTATAAATACATGTACACACCCTCTGGAGACATCTTGGCCAGCTCTGGCACCTCTACATAGAAGTCCTTGCGGTACGGTTCGTACTCAATCTTCTGGTGATCCACTGGCTCCAACACCTTCCTCTGTTTGGTCTGGTAGCCAGTCAGGGCTGTCGCCAGATCCACTTCCTCTTCCTCTGATGAGTACTGGGAAGACAGTGACACAACATGTAGGAACCGGCTCTCTTTAGGTGAGAAAACTTTGAGAAAAGTTCTTGAGACTTTTGGAAGTTTCCAAGGGAGATGGTCTGCGTACCAAAATGGCACCCTATTCCCTATATAGTGCACTACTATAGCACCCTATTCCCTACATAGTGCACTACACTTGACCCCATGAGCCCTATACATTTACACAAACGATCACAATGAGAGCATGACAAGGACAAAAACTGCTTACCTCCATTGCATCCTGGTCATTCTCCATCAGCTCACCCTTCTTTTTGTGGACATTTGGTCCCCTCTTAGTTTTGCATACGGTGACAACTTTGGATACGTTTACTCCTCCCTTCTGTTTGTGTGAAGGGCAAAAAAAAAAGAAAAAAAAAAGAGCGATTGCATCACACACAAAAAAACCAAAGCAGCACATATTGACAGCAATGTTTCCAATGAGCTAGATACGGTATGTGTGAAGGAAACTATTGGGGGATGGTCTAACTTACCTTGTCGTTCCCTTTAGACTGGGGGCCCATGTTGAACTTCTTGACTTCCTCCTTGACCTCCTCCATGTAGGCGTCTAAGGTATCCAGCTCATCCTCTGCCTCCTGCTCCATGGGAGTAACCTCCTCTTCCTCTTCCTCCTCCTCCTCTTTCTTTTCCTCCTTCTCCTCCGGCCCCTTACCCTCCTCGCCTTCTTCAGCCTCTTCCTCGGGAGCTGTCCCTTCCTCATCGTCATCTGAAAGGAAGAGAAGTCTGGTGAGACCCTGTGTTTGGCAGTTATCTAAATCAGTCTTTGAAAGTGGAAACTACTGCATTTAGGTACATATGAACCCACAACACAACCATGAAAAGTAGAAGTCTGAACTTGTTCCTCACCGTCATCATCCTCCAAACTCCACTTTTTTCCCTGCTTCATCTCCTCAATCTCTCTCTTGATCTCCTCGATGTTCCCTAGGGCCTTCTTCCTTTGGTCCTCCCTCCACTTCTCCACTCGCTCCTTCCTCTTCCTCATCTCTTCCTCCAGCTTGTTCTGGTCAAAATCTTGCTGTGGGGACAACGCATAAACAATGCGCAAAATATTCAACTGTCATATTTCGGTCAGCGTTTCCAAATTGCTGAACATCTACAGCGGAATAGGACTCACATCCTCAACAACCTCCTCTTGCTCTTCTTTGATTTTCTTCTTCTCTGCAGAGGCTTCAGGGTTATCTTTTTCCTTGCTTTTAGACAGACTGGCAAACCAAAACAGACCAAGGAGAACAAGTTATGGTCGGGTGTAAGTAAGATTTATTTAGGTGGGGGGGGGATATATAACCCTTTGGTGAAAACTCACGTCTCATCAGTTTTCCTGCTTTTGCTGGGACTTGCGGATTGTGATCTGCGTCCTCGGCTCCTAGACCTTCGATTCCTGTCACGGCTTCTGGAGCGCCTCTTCTCCCGACTCCTAGAGCGTCTGGATCACATCCAATTCAATAACAACATCAGACCAATTCAATAACAACATCAGACCAATTCAATAACAATATCAGACCAGGTATTTATTTCACATTCAAAAGACACACCCTTACTCTGATGACTTTGATCAATCACTCACTCTTTCACACACAGCTCACCTGGGGCGCTTCCTGTCTCTGGACCTTGATCGGCGGCGGTCACGGCTGCGTGACCTCTCTCCCCGCCTGTTGCGGTCCCTGTCTCGGTTTCGTGAGGCAGCCCCATCATCCTTCTTGGAGCGTTTGTCCGGGGAACGGCTCTTTGATCGACTCCCGGACCGACCCCTCGATGCCGACCGTTTCCTGTAATGCCTAACAAACATTGACAAAAAGTATTTAAAACACTTCAGAAACTTCAATCACTTAACTAAAACGACTGACATAAAAAAAAAATATATATATATATATGTGTGTGTGTGTGTGTTTTAAAAACGTCGTTAGTGCGAGAGAGTAATGCCGCGTTGGGAACAACTGGGGACTCGGAAATGTACGACTTCATTACGTTCAAGACAAATGGGAACTCTGAGGGGGAAAAAAGCAAAATCGGATTGGGACAATCGTTTCGAACACTCATCCAATTCAGAATTGCACGTCGGAAACTCGGCCATCTATGCACAAATCTTTGGCCTCCAACTTCCCGACCCGAAGATCACGAACGTCATGATTTGACCTCGTCCCCCCCGAGTTACTAGTTGTCTTGAAAGCACCATATACAACTGCACAGCACATGGTCAATGTATTTGAAATAGTTGTGTCATTTGTGAATGCATTATCAAGTATTTTTACTTTGGCTATTAAGTTAACTAGCCAGCTAGCTAGATATCACATTCAATGGTCTGTAAACGTTAGCTAGCTTATTAGCTAGCGCGTTGGATCAACGTTGCAGATTTGATAGCTAGCTCGGTTTTTTTAATCCTTCAAAACAGATAAAAATAATACAAGAGACCCTTAAACTCCTCACTTACCTTGACTCGCGCCCCATGTTTACGTTGAGTCCACAAAGAGATTAAATATCAATATTTTATTGTTAAACTTCGTGCATTTGTTTTCATGCGTGATCACGTTAGCCGTTTCCTGGAACGTAATCAAAAAGTGACCGTTCTTCTTAGATGACGGAGCGACAGTGAATGTGTGCGCCTCAAGTGGTGGGATGATTATTTTAACGTCATATTGTATAAATATTGTTACTAAAACGTTTTTTTTTAAATATATATTAGCATTTACTCTCCTAGTGCATAAACACACCATAAGACATAGTTGACATAAACCCAAATGTACAAGGTCACTGCCTACATCTAGGAGTTTATTTATTTTATTATTTCACCTTTATTTAACAAGGTAGGCTAGTTGAGAACAAGTTCTCATTTGCAACTGCGACCTGGCCAAGATAAAGCAAAGCAGTTAGACACAACAACACGGAGTTACACATGGAATAAACAAAACATACAGTCAATAATACAGTAGAACAAAATAAAATAAAAAGTATATATATACAGTGAGTGCAAATGAGGTAAGTTAAGGCAATAAATAGGCCATGGTGGCGAAGTAATTACAATTTAGCAATTAAACACTGGAATAGATGTGCAGAAGATGAATGTGCAAGTAGAGATACTGGGGTGCAAAGGTAAAGCAAGATAAATACATAAATAAATACAGTATGGGGATGAGGTAGGTATATAGATGGGCTATGTATAGGTGCAGTGATCTGTGACTGATCAGTTTAATGACTGATCTAAAAATCAACCAGAAACAATTGTGAAATGTTCCAAGGTTTTATTTGTTTAACACAGCATATTCATTACAGCATGTTGTTAGCAGAACTTAAACACCACTATAAGATGCAACATTCCCATCTCTTTATCTTTGATATTGATTTCAATATTTCACATACAATAAATAAAGCATTTACCCTTAACAAAATTATAATTTTCAAAATTATGAAAATGAATCAAGTCGATCTGACAAACAAAGATCACACCAATGAATACAAAGAAAGGAAAATAAAGTCTCACATCAACTGAATAAATTAATTTGGATGCCATGTAGGATTTGGGGAGGCAGGTAGCCTAGTGGTTAGAGTGTTTGACTAGTAACCGAAAGGTTGCTAGATCGAATCCCCGAGTTGACAAGGCAGTTAACCCACTGTTCCTAGACCTTCATTGAAAATAAGAATTTGTTCTCAACTGACTTGCCTTGTTAAATCATTTTTTGTTTGTTTGTTTAATTAACAGATGATGTAGCATGCTACAGAAAGACAGTATCAGTGAGGCTGGGATAACTAGGAGAACAATACATGACATTTCCACAAATCAGAGATATTCAGCACAGATAATATACAAGCTTATAAGACCCCACCGCCCAACACTGAATAGCAGTGACAAAACACACTTTCCAAAAAGACAATCCTAAGCAATTATTCTCCTAGTTCAGATGACACAATTGACCTCTTGCACATGTATAGATAAAGTCAACCATGTCTTTAAGCATAAAAGGGTGCAAAAAAAAACATTAAAAAAAAAGACAAGTGCTTCTCCTGTCTTCCATACGAGATAGATCAATTCACTTGAAACAAACAAAATCGCAAAGTAACTGAACCCCTTATGTAAACACTGTAGGAAGCTACTTAAACAGTAACTTAAAGCAGCTCCTATGGACAAGATTAATATGTAAGATGTTTAATATACAACAGATAGGTGCAGTGAAATGTGTTGTTTTAGGTGCAGTGAAATGTGTTGTTTTAGGTGCAGTGAAATGTGTTGTTTTAGGTGCAGTGAAATGTGTTGTTTTACTGGATAGTAGAGGGCCAGAACACAAATGCATGTTATGTTACCTTGTTCAACCAGTTAGTTCTTACATCCTCTCTTATCCACCTGCGAACCCTGCACCTCGAACACCCTCCCCTATGGGGTGTACTGACTCAGGATGGGACATGGTCGGGAGGTAGGGTGAAGGATCACTATCAGGGGTCATGCCCTCCTCTGTCACCCAGAGGGGGTGACATTTACAGCGCCATAGCACGGCGACCTCCATTCCATCAGGGAGTATCAGTCTCTTCTGAACTAACCAACTGCAGGATCTCGTGACTGAGGATGAAGGTGAAGAAGTAGACACAGAGGTCGGCGAAGACGTCAGCCATCTTCCTGTAGGTGTCCATGAAGCGGTTGATGACTTCAGCAGGGATACCAGACAGCAGGAGGGCGGCGGTCAGCACTGTGGTCTGCATCTTCTTCTCAACCTGGTGGAAAGTTATTACACGTTTACGTATATGTATAATAATACTGCACAGGATATGACAACATACATCTTGACTCATTTGTTATAGCTGTGCTCCATTCACTACATAGTAACGGTGTAGATGTATCTCAAACCTTTGGAAAATACTTGTACAACCCCATGTAGGCCAGTTCGAGGGTGAGAAACGGTGCAAATATGGACTGCAAAAGAAAAGAAAAAAAAGAGTATAGCCTAGTTAGTGAACTGTTACAGGTCTACTCTCATATCACAATCAGTGCAGCTGAATCGAAGACGGAATAGGTCAGTGGTATTGAACAAATTCAAAAACCTCAAGGGAAGATGCAACACTTTTTCTGATCCGACTCACCAGATACTTGCAGACAAAACCTCTGACAAAGATGGCGAGGAGGACACTGCCGACAAGCCTGAAGAGCCTGAAGGAGTCCAACTCTTCTGGGTCTGAGCCGTCCGCATCCTGGGCTTGACTCTCATTGGCGAGTTGGCCTCTGAGCTTCATGGCGTCATCAAAGCGGGACAGATACTTCTGCAACCCTCTGCGTGGGGATTCGGAATGGCTGGGCTCATCAGCTGCCAGCTGGGCCTCTCCCCGTGGCCTATGTCGGACCCCTGGAGTCACATCCTTGTCTACACCACCCCCACCCAGCACCACACTGCTGCCTGGCAGGGGAGACCCTTTCCTCTCTGGAAGATCGCTGTAGGGGTGGCTGCTGCCTACTGCCTCTGGGAGGAATGGAGACAGTCTTGGGGATGAGGATGCTGACCACGGCTTGTTCCTGTCCAAGTCCAGATGGAACCTAGGCTCTGTGACACGACTTGACGCTCCTGTATGAGACGGCATTGTCAGTTTAACGGATTAGGCTAACTTGACTTCTCTGTGAAGTGAGATCCAAACATAGAGATTCTATATATGGATATACACAGTACCAGAATCTTATTCAAGAGTTTCTTTATTTTTACTATTTTCTACATTGTAGAATAATAGTGTAGACATCAAAACCATTAAATAACACATATGGAATCATGTAGTAATCAAAAAAGCGTGAAATCAAATTATATTTTAGATGATTTTAGATTCTTCAAAGTAGACACCCTTCGTCTTGACAGCTTTGCACACTCTTGGCATTATCTCAACTAGATTCACCTGGAATGCTTTTCCAACAGACTTGGAGTTCCCACATATGCTGAGCACTTGGTGGATGCTTTTCTTTCACTCTGCGGTCCAACTCATCCCAAACCATCTCAATTGTGTTGAGGTCAGGTGATTGTGGAGGCCAGGTCATCTGATGCAGCACTCCCCTTCTTGGTCTATTAGCCCTTACACAGCCTGGAGGTGTGTTGGGTCATTGTCCTGTTGGAAAACAAACTATAGTCCCACTAAGTGCAAACCAGATAGAATGGCGTATCGCTGCAGAATGCTGTGGTAGCTATGCTGGTTAAGTGTGCCTTGAATTCGAAATAAATCACAGACAGTGTCACCAGCAAAGCACCTTCACACCTCCTCCTCCATGCTTCACGGTGGGAAACTCACATGCGGAGATCATCCGTTCACCCACACCGCGTCTCACAAAGACACAGCGGATGGAACCAAAAATCTCAAATTTGGACTCATCAGACCAAAGGACAGATTTCCACCGGTCTAATGTCCATTGCTCGTTTTTCTTGGCCCAAGCAAGTTGCTTCTTCTTATTGGTGTCCTTTAGTAGTGGTTTCTTTGCAGCAATTCGACCATGAAGGCCTGATTCACGCAGTCTTGTTTTTACAGTAGATGTTGAGATGTGTCTGTTAATTGAACTCTTTGAAGCATTTATTTTGGCTGCAATCTGAGGTGCAGTTACTTGCTGATTTTTAAGGCTGGTAATTCTAATGAACTTATCCTCTGCAGTAGAGGTAACTCTGGGTCTCCCTTTTCTGTGGCAGTCCTCATGAGAGCCAGTTTCATCATAGCGCTTGATGGTTTTTGCGACTGCACAAATGTTCCACATTAGCTGACCTTCATGTCAAGGTGGACTGTCGTTTCTCTTTGCTTATTTGAGCTGTTCTTTCCATAATATGCACGTGATCACCCCTAACTTGTCACAACACAACTGATTAGCTGAAACGAATTAAGGAAATCAATTCCTCAAATTAACCATGAAGCTGGTTGAGAGTGTGCAAAGCTCTCATCAAGACAAAGGGTGGCTACTTTGAAGAATCTCAAATATATTTTGATTTTTGGTTACTACACGATTCCATGTGTTATTTCATCATTTTGATGTCTTCACTATTATTCTACAATGTCGAAAATAGTAAAATAATGAAAAACCCTTGAATGAGTAGGTGTCCAAACTTTTGACTGGTACTAATATATATATATATATATATATATATAAATGCACATTTATAAGCTTTTTATATATTACAGACGGGCACTGAATTGTCATGACTACAGTACATTCCACACTGACGCAAGGTTTCTCTTCAACTCACTGGACCATTATGGTCCCTAGCTAGCTCAGTAAGTGTGTACTGTGCAGCTAACATTTAGATGGTAACAAGCTACCGTTAGCTGCCAGTTTCGATGGTAGAGCTGCAAGCTAATAAACTAACAGGCAATGCAATCTGCTTGTCTGATCAGCCAGCAAACCATTTACCATCAGTTAGATTTTCCTTACCGTTCTTTTCAGCTTCAGCTTTGGTGAAACCCACGATTCTGTTCATTCTATCTTCGGAATTCATGAGCAATTTTCGCCTCCGAATTTCTGCTCTTCTTTGCGCAGCAGAAAGACAAATTTTCTCTTCGGGGGCGTCCATAGTTTCAGAAATATTAAGATTATTTAATATATAAGACACACTATTTTCTGATCTGTGTAACCGTGCACACAAATCCTTAGATTATTACAGCAGAGAACAGCGAACACTAAATGAGACACGTCATAATGGGCCCTATTGTCTGTGTAAGTGCGCACGTTGATGATCTCATGCCGCGTTCATGTCCTACCGGAAACTCAGAGTATCCGAGTTAAAATGAACTTAAGTTATTTGCTTAGAGACTCTTCTCTTTCTTTTTCTTTTTGGTGTGAATTTCCGGCAGACGAGGTGCTGTGTTGTTTATTTCTGCCTTTCGCAGGTCGGAGTGTGGATTGCACATTTTAGTTATAAGAAAAGGGGAAACATTTGAATTGCACCATCATCTAACCCTGCACCTATACACAACAGGAGGCTGCTGAGTGGAGAACGGCTCATAATAATGACACGGAACGGAGCAAATGGAATGGGATCAAACATCTGGAAACCATGTTTGATGTATTCGTAACCATTACACTAATTCCATTCCAGTCATTACTACAAGCCCATTCTCCCCAATTAAGGTGTCACCAACCTCCTGTGTTATACACTATCCCCCCCCAAAAAAACAACCACCCCATACTTTGGGCCTAAATGATCCTCCGTCGGCCTGGAAGGATGGAACCCCTTCTCTCAAAACTCCCTGTAGATCACCTGCACTAAAATCTCACACCCAAATGTTTCTCTGCTGCTGCAACTACCTCATCTATCTTCTGTGATTTCCGCTCCATCAGTGCAGTTGTGCAGTTGATCACCATGGCTATAAACGCAAGAAATCCAACCTTACTAAAACTCATCCCTTCTGGCTCTCTCTCTTCAGGCCTTAGATTGAATCCCTCACCCTTTGGCTATCCTCTACTGTCCTTACTGCTTCAGCATATGAAACCTTCTTCCCCACTCAAACTCTGGAAATCTCAACTTGTCTCTCTCGTACAGGGCACTTCGGATCTCCAGCTGCATGTGTGCCCTCCACAGTTTACACAAAGTGCTTTCCCAACCCCATCTTCACACTGCCCTCTGACTATGCCCTTCTGATCTCCTGAGTTACTTTTAGGGCTACCGAGTGGCGCAGCGGTCTAAGCATCACTACAGACCCTGGTTCAATTCCAGGCTGTATCCCAACCGGCCGTGATTGGGAGTCCCATAGGGCGGCGCACAATTGGCCCAGCGTCATCCAGATTTGGGTTTGGCCGGGGGTAGGCTGTCATCGTAAATCAGAATTTGTTCTTAACTGACTTGCCCGATTTAAAAAATAGTAGGTAGAAACTCCATATCAAAGCTCAACGAGACAAACAGGGTATCCTCCATCTCACCATTTCCACAGATTCTGCATCTCACGAAATGCTGGGCATCACAAACACCAGTAATATTCTATCTCATCTTATCACCCCACTGATCATTATTTTGAGCGACGCCCTGTTCCGGAGAGCCAAAGCACGACCCAGGTTGACCCCCGGATCACGTGATGCGGAGCACGTGCTGCCTCTGGACGGACGATGCACAAAAACAAAATCAACACAATTCCATTTCCCGAGATTTTGACAAATGTAACAGTTCCCAGTTTGTTCTTCACCCAGCTTCACACAAAAATATGTATCGACCCCCCAAAAAAACATGGATGCACTTTCTGCAAAGATCTCACTCCTAACGGTCCATAATCATTTCTGGTTTGTTCGTCAAGGCAAAGCTAGGAAGTCTCCGCCACACCTGTTGCCACAGGTAGGCCGACCTCATCTTGGTCAGGCTCAACTTCAGAGCACTACTACCGGCTCACTCCACATCGAGATCCTTACGGTTCTCAAGAGAAGTAACTCCACTTGGTTTGTACTCAGGAGATGAGGGTCTGTACTTTGCGCCATTCTTATGTCCTCGTGTCATCGCACTCCCTACCTTCCTCCCCAGGCTACAGACTCCCTACCTTCCTCCCCAGGCTACAGACTCCCTACCTTCCTCCCCAGGCTAGACTCCCTACCTTCCCCAGCCTACAGACTCCCTACCTTCCTCACCTACAGACTCCCTACCTTCCTCCCCAGGCTACAGACTCCCTACCTTCCTCACCTACAGACTCCCTACCTTCCCCAGCCTACAGACTCCCTACCTTCCTCCCCAGGCTACAGACTCCCTACCTTCCTCCCCAGGCTACAGACTCCCTACCTTCCTCACCTACAGACTCCCTACCTTCCCCAGCCTACAGACTCCCTACCTTCCTCACCACCTTCCTCACCTACAGACTAGAGGAGCTTACTATTAGTCGATTCTCGTACTTTCAAGTGGGAAACTCGGAGTTCATGTTTCTTCAACGAATTTCCAAGTCAGAAATGTCCGAGTTTCGATTAGCACGTGAACGTGTCATCGCCCTCTCAGTATAATACCCGGAGACCAATGGTGCGTTCTCGACATTTCGGAACTTCAACCTAGATCGGAACTCGGGAATCTCCAACCTCCGACTTTAGTGCGTTCAAAACATTTGGGAACTAATAACAAAAACGATCCTTAACTGGAAAAATCTGTTTTGAACGGTCATCCAACTTGGAATTACTTGTCGTAAACTCGGGCGTCATGCCGCTTTCAAAACAACTGGGAACTCTGGATAAAATGACATCGGACTGGGAAAAATCATTTTGAATGGTCATCCAACTCGGAACTCTTTCTACTTCGTGATTTGACCTCGTTTTTTCCGAGTTCCCAGTTGTCTTGAAAGCGCCATCACCCTAGAACTCCAACTTATCTGACCCATAGGTCACTGACTTCACGATTTTGAGATTTTTTTTCTCTCCACATTCTGAGCTCGTTTTTTCCAAGTCCCCAGTTCTCTTGAATGCACCAAGAGAGTTTATGTAACGCAATGGACTGACCAGCCACATGCTCGCTCATTCGATTAGTCTTGTGATCGACCTGTAGACGCATGACGACTTTCTCAATGTCGAAGTTATATCTTAGAAATGCTTCATTCGTGTTTAACGTTAGTTATTGGTACACTGCAGCCACTTGAGTCTTGCAACCCTCCTGAACTGGTCATGAACGTTAGCTCCAAGTAGCTAGATTGGTAGTTGTGGAGGGTTTGGCCTTGCAGAACCATACACGTGGGAAACTGGAGAAACGTAAACCATGCCGGGGGTAAGTCTGTTTGGCGTGGATGTTACTGAATTAATTGCTAATGCATAACTAACGTGGTCGATTTTTGACAATTTGTAGATGTGATCTAGTAAGACGAAGATTCCTAAACTGTTAGCCATCTGTTAGTTTGCTTGCTATTCATCTGATCCACAAACACGGAAAACCAGTTTACGCAATGGAAATTAGCGTAGTTAACCGATTAGCCGATTTAAACTCAACTCCACGCTTTATGATTGAGTTGAGGGACGGCTAGTGTGGACGAACTGGAGCTCCTACATTACATACAATGGAAGTTAACAACTACTGATTTCAGCAACAATAGAATATCCCGAAATTACACAGAAACATGTCGTTTGTAATTGCGGCCTGTTTTTTGGGGGGGCGCTGAAGTAAGTCGTTTTTTTCTGTAAACGTCATTTTGTGGCGTCGGAGCTCCAGTCCGTCCATAGTCGCAGCTCAACTCTTATCTTAAATCGAGGCGTTTAGTTGGCTAAGCTAGCTAGCCCTCATATTTTTTGAAATGCAAGGCCTGTTAGTCCTCATGCATTAACCAAAGTGTACATCAGTTCTAGATTCGGGAGACCAGTCCATCTGGACCTGGCCAGTGTGGATTGAACCGGCGCATACACCGACTGTGCACATGGCTGGTAAATTCAACTGGCTATTGAGGCCTGACTTGTAATGTGTAGTTGAGTATTCAATGGAAAATTGAATGAGGATTGTTTATCATTTTAAACGAATTGTTATCTAGTCCTCTGATCAATGATTTTGAATAGAGGCACCATAGCCACAGCTGTCGGTGATGAAAGCTTGAATAGGAAGAGTTTGATGCAATAACTGATGATTTCAACTACTTCTGAGCAACAGCTGTGTTAAGAGAACTTCAGTCATGTTCAGGAGATAATTGCGTTTATATAGATTCTCATAACCCCCCCTGTGATTGTTTTTTGAACAGGATTGACACCGCCCCAATGAGTTGATGACTAGGAGATTTGAGAAGGCAAGACGACCACACCCACTTCACCTAGACTTCACTTTGACATTTTATCTCGGTATCTGTCTAGTCTTGTTGTGATGAATACTAAACTGAAAATAGCTGGAATTACCGTCAGATTGTACAGTGGTGACATTCGGTTTTCTGAACATGACTGGCAGTGACTTTGAACTTGCCTTATATAACATTGGTACATTTCCACATATTGTAATCTTAGATTCTCTACTTTTTCAGGTGGTGTCCCTTTAAAATAACATCCCTATAAGGTCTCCCTGAACTGGACATGTAGACTGAGGTAAGGACATTCACTCTGGGCTCAAACTACCTTAGCTTGGTCAGCTGGAAGAAAGGAATACTTGCCTGTGTTTATGCTATGATGAATACTAAACTTAAAATAGCTGGAATTACCTGTAGTGGTGACATTTGGTTTTGTGAAACATTGGAGCATGTTTTAATTGGACGGCTCTAGATGTCTTTCGACTAATTATTATTTACTTTCGGTCTTCCTCGTCTGTTTGGTCGCCCCTTGCTGATTCCCAGCTCCCACCTATCCTTCATGTGAGTAGTCACTTTCACAATCTATGAAACTATTCTCTATCTAAGCTGTGAGTTTCTCTATGCGTCCTGGTGTGGTAATGATGAAATACTAAACTGAAAATAGCTGGAATTACCGTCAGATTGTTTAGTGGTGATATTCGGTTTTCTGAACACATCAAGTGGGAGTTATTGACTTGACCTGAGTTCAAGGTGATAAAATGGGAATTAACTCTTACAATACTCGTACATTTTCAGATTCTCTTCCACGTGGCCGGAGTTTCCAAGATGGTCAGCGCTTCCTTTCTTGCTCTGGTAACTTGACACAGAACTGCCACTAGAGGCCAGTGTAAAGATCAACAACAATGATTTTTTTTACATATCCATTTATTCTACTATCCTCAAGGCACAATTTCAGCAGCAGCCCTGGCTTTAAATGATATAGTAAATACTATGGATAAGAGAGCGTATTGTGCTGATCATTTTATTGATTTCTTTAAAGCTGTATACTGTTGATCATTCTTTGTTGCGTAGACTCCTGTAATGGGTTGGGTATAGCAGCATTTAACTGGTTCCACAACTACTTGACTGATAGGACTTGACGTATTACTGCTGATGGTCTTAAGATCTCACTGCAGTTCCTCGGTTTTATTTTTAGGACTCTTTTAATTCTATTGACATGACGGTAAAATAATGGTACAGACCCTGCTTGTGGAGGGTTGTAATTTAGACTTTGATTTACTGAAATGTTTGTTCTGTATGGTAGACAATTATATAATATGATCATATATTTTGATACATTGAATCTTAATATTGTTAAACTCTTATACATTTTATTTTTTTTTTACCTCCTGTTTCAGGAAGTGATCAACTGGAAGAAAGGAATTGTGTGGTAGCCCATATGGGACTCACCTGGGACATGGATACCTGAAGACCTGAGACTCAAAACATTGTTGTAAATAAATATCACCTGGGAGCATGAGCAGCAGTGTGTTTTCCTTTCTCTTGTCCATGCGTGTTCTGCTTTATTTTGAGGTTTTGCCGAGTAATGATGGTTTTTGTCTGTGATTATAGAAAAGAGTCATTCTTTTAACTTCAATAAATAGGTTTTAACCCTGGTCTTTGTTTATCTGCAGTTAATTTGTGCATGAATGTGAAATAATCCTGTGAATGTTATATGGATGTCAGGTAAGCAATGACTTTATCAACAACATGAGTGCAGGAGTTCTGTCAGAATGCCATGTTTCCCATGCCGCTGAATAAAATTGCACGGCCCTGGACCTCAACGGACCCCGGTATAGGATTGTACAAATCAACAGTTTTGAAGTCAAATGGCAAATTGTTCATCTCGCAGCAGAATGAGAGGATCTGGCCTATACACGGAAGAGGATCAGCATCTACATAGCTGAGTGCTGAGCTGTAGAAACAGGGTGACCTTCAATGATATGAGATTCCAACTAAACCTGCCAACATTCATCTTGACCTACCAGAATACAATGTTTTCCACTGTCAAGGAGGCTCAAGACTTCTTCGAGGATAAACATCAAGCCCAGCAGACAAGGGGAAGAGCTGACAGCTCTGGGATTGGCACAATATTAAGGTACGCTATCATGTACAAACACAACTAAGCCTATGGCTATGATGCTTCCCTCCATAAGATGAGGACACACCTCAATTGGGTGAAAGCAACACTATTGCATAACGTTGGACTTCGTTATATTGTTCTATGGTCCAGGACATTCAGACAATGAACCAATGGACAATATATTGAAGCGTCATAAAGACGAGCTGCTTCCTGGTGGGGCTATAGTGTTGCATAACTATATGGCAATATAAATGGATGCTAGTCCTTTTTTTATTTTTATTGTACTATGGTTTCGGAAAGATGGCCAGTCCCGTAAGAGCTACCACACAATTCCTTTTTTCTTCCTGTTGATGGCTGTTCCCCTCTGACGCTACGGAATTTATCTCCCAGGGAGGACTTGGCCTACAGGCCACTAATTATTGTGAGGATCTATATTTGACTGCATTTCTTGTGCAAACCCCTGTCTAAATTTGTTGATTTAGAGCATGGCTCTCCAGTGCAGTTCCTGGAGAGCTCTAGATTAGGGTTGGAGCAAAATCCTACAGGACGGTAGCTCTCAAGCTACAAGGTTGGAGAGTCCTGGTATGAAGCACAAAGGCTTAATACAAATTTAGGTTACATTTTGTTTCATTTAAACCCATATTGATAATGAGGCTAATGGATCAAGAGCTAATACTCCTTTGCAGAGGAGTACAGCGGAGAAGTGGCTACTCTTAGCACACAAGTAGCGAACCTACACAAGCTACTGTGGAATCCATGCCCGCATACTTTTTTTTCTTTTCTACCCCAGTAGCCGGATGCCGCTCTGACCTGGTGGAAGTGTTGCCTGCCGTGTCGGCTTTCCACAGCTGACTGGCCGGGAACTCTGCAGGGATCCCTTTCCAAAGGGGTCTCCCCCGTCCCTGGAGACTGGAGTTAATAGGATGCTCCTGGATGACTTGGTGGATGTCACTCGCCGTGGAAGTCGAAAACAGCGACCTCTGGCAACAGGGGCCCACCTTGGCGAAGTTAAGCCCGGGCCGGACACGGACTAGAAATGGCTTTGCCGCCCTAGATCAAGAGGTTCAAGTGCCTTATTCCCTGGGGGCTAAGACTCCGGTCATTCATCATCCACAATGGATAGTAAAGCTAGTTCGGGTCCATCGGACGCCACCGCCCTTCGGTCCACAAGGGGTTTGCGAAACCACTCAAGGCGAAAGAACCAGCTGTTGTCATTGGCAGGTCTATGGTAATCAACATCTTGGTTCCTGGGGCAAAAACCCTGTGCTATCTTGTATATCTTGTAGCATGAGTACAGGACATAAAAAGCCTACTTCCGACCGTTCTGCGACAGGTACCGGGAGCTGACGCTGCCGTAGTCCATGTAGGGTCAAACAACAGGAGGGCTCGGCCCTGCTGAAATTGGATTACCTCTTAAGGATCTCTTCAGGATCGGTGTCCCACCCATGGGACGGTTGAGCTAACGTGCACTAATGTGGTTAGCAAGATGTAAGGAACAAGAATTTCCCAGGACATAGACATGTCTTATATGGACAGAAAGCTTAAATTCTTGTTAATCTAATTGCACTGTCCAACTTACAGTAGCTATTAAAGTGAAAACATACCATGCTATTGTTTGAGGAGAGTGCACAGTTATGCACTTAAATATATATATATATATATATATATATATATATTGACCAATTAGGCACATTTGGGCAGACCTGACACATTTTGAACAGAAATACAATGGTTCATTGGATCAGTCTAAAACGTTGCACACACTGCTGCCATCTAGTGGCCAAAATCTAAATTGCGCCTGGAGTCCTAATTCAGATAATGGCCTTTCTCTTGTATTTCAAAGAAACAAAAACAAGACAAACGCATGTTTGTTTCGTTACCTTTTACCAGATCTAATGTGTTATTCTCCTACATTGTCACATTTCCACAAACGTCAAAGGGTTTCCTTTCAAATGATATCAAGAATATGCATGTTCTGAGCTACAGGCAGTTAGATTTGGGTATGTCATTTTAGGCAAAAATTGAAAAGAATGGCCCGATACTTAAAACCTCTTAAGTATTCAGACCCTTTGCCATGACACTCGAAATTGATTGATCATTCTTGATGTTTCTACAACTTGGAGTCCACCTGTGGTAAATTCAATTGATTGGACATGATTTGGAAAGGCACACACCTGTCTATATAAGGTCCCACAGTTGACAGTGCATGTCAGAGCAAACACCAAGCCATGAGGTCGAAGGAATTGTCTGTAAAGCTCCGAGACAGGATTGTGTCGAGGCACGTATCTGGGGGAGGGTACCCAAAAAATGGTTGCAGCATTGAAGGTCCACTAGAACGCAATTGCCTCCATTCTTAAATGGAAGACATTTAGAACCACCAAGACTCTTCTTAGAGCTGGCCGCCCAGCAAAACTGAGCAATCAGGGGAGAAGGGCATTGGTCAGGGAGGTTACAAAGAACCTGATGGTCACTCTGACAGCGCACTGGAGTTCCTCTGTGGAGATGGAAAAATCTTCCAGAAGGACAACCATCTCTGCAGCACTCCCCCAATCAGGCCTTTATGGTTAAAGGGGCAGACGGAAGCCACTCCTCAGTAAAAGACACATGACAGCCCACTTGGTGTTTGCCAAAAGGCACCAAAAGACTCTCAGACCATGAGAAACAAGATTCTCTGGTCTGATGAAACTAAGATTGAACTCTTTAGCCTGAATGCCAAGCATCACGTCTGGAGAAAAGCTGGCACCATCCCAATGGTGATGAAAGGTGTTGGCAGAATCATGCTGTGGGGATATTTTTCAGCTTCAGGGATTGGGAGACTAGTCAGGATCGAGGGAAAGATGAACGAAGCAAAGTACGGAGATCCTTGATGAAAACCTGCTCCAGAGCACCCAGGACCTCAGACTGGGGCGAAGGTTCACCTTCCAACAGGACAACGACCCTAAGCACACAGCCAAGACAACGCAGGAGTGGCTTTGGGACAAGTCTCAATCTCCTTGAGTGGCCCAGCCAGAGCCCGGACTTGAACCCCATCGAACATCTCTGGAGAGACCTGAAAATAGCTGTGCAGCGACGCTCCCCATCCAGCCTGACAGAGCTTGAGAGGATCTGCAGAAAAGAATGGGAGAAACTTGCCAAATACAGGTGCGCCAAGCTTGTAGCGTCATACCCAAGAAGACTCGAGGCTGTAATCGCTGCCTAAGGTGCATCAACAAAGTACTGAGTAAAGGGTCTGAATACTTATTTAATTGTCATAAATGTGGAAAAAGTCAAGGGGTCTGAAAACTTTCCAAATTTCCTGTAGTTCATCTAGGAAAACTAAAGTTCCGAAGACTGGGCCTAATATAGTGTGTAAGAGGTCATACAATAAGTTTTGTAGTGATTCCTATGTTGTTGATGTAAAGAATATTTGCTGGTCTGTGGTGTGTAATGAAAAGCAACCAGACACTGCACTTGATATATTTATGAATTTGCATATTCCAGTTACTAGGCAGTAGGTACCCATTTACAAAATGTAAAAACTGTTAAATCCCTGTATTTGTATTTATTATGGATCTCCATTAGTTCCTGCCAAGGCAGCAGCTACTCTTCCTGGGGTCCAGCAATATTAAGGAAGTTGTACAAATGTAAAAAAACATTACAATTACATTCAACAACAGATTGATGAGGAATTCAAAACATTGTATGGTTAATAAGAGGGATGAGGCAAAAAGGAACGGCTAATAAGTCTGGCTGCATTACCGATTGGCAAACGTATTGCAAATTGAGAAAATTGTGACTCAACAATAAAAAATAAACTGCTACGAAAGCAAGATATTTGATATAAAGAATGATGGTAAAAAGCTTTGAAGCACCTTCAATAAAAACTCGTCTCCATTCATTGAATCAGATGGCTCATTCATCACAAGACCCACTGATATTACCAACTACTTTATTGATTTTTTTAATTGGAAAGATTAGCAAATTTAGGCATAATATGCCAGCAACAAATGCTAACACAGAATTATATCTGATCAAATTATTGAAAGACAAGAATAGTCATTTTTAAATTCTGTAAAGTGAGTGTGGAAGAGGTGAGAAAATTGTTGTCTATCAATGATGACAAGCCACTTGGGTCTGACAACTTGGATGGAAAATGACTGAGGATAATAGAGGACGATATTGCCACATCTTCAATTTAAGCCTACTAGAAACTGTGTGCCCTCAGGCCTGGAGGGAAGCTAAAATCATACCACTTCCCAAGAATAGTAAAGCCCCCTTACTGGCTCAAATAGCTGACCAATCAGCCTGTTACCAACCCGTGGTCAACTTTTGGATATTTTTTTTTATACAATGCTAATTTACAGTAAACAAATTGACAACAGACTTTCAGCACGCTTAGAGGGAAGGACATTCAACATGTACGGCACTTACACTGATAATTGGCTGAGAGAAATGGATGATTGTTGGAGCTGTTTCAGTTAGACTTCAGTGTGGCTTTTGACATTATCAGGTCATTATTCAATATATCCTTTAGACAAAAAACAAAAACGTTTAATTTTATTTAACCAGGCAAGTCAGTTAAGGACAAATTCTTATTTACAATGACGCCCTACCCCGGCCAAACCCTGCCCTAACTCTGACGAAGCTGGGCCAATTGTGTACCGCCCTATGGGACTCCCGATCACGGCCGGTTGTGATACAAACACTCAAACTAGACAGTTTTATCTCAATCTCTTCATTCAAAGACACAATCATAGACACTCTTACTGACAGTTGTAGCTGCTTTGTGTGATGTATTGTTGTCTCTAACTTCTTGCCCTTTGTGCTGTTGTCTGTGCCCAATAATGTTTGTACCATGTTTTGTGCTGCTGCCAAATTGTGTTGCTACCATGTTATTATGTTGCTACCATGCTGTGTTGCTGCCTTGCTATGTTGTTGTCTTAGGCCTCTCTTTATGTAGTGTTGTCTCTCTTGTAGTGATGTGTGTTTTGTCCTATATATACAAAAATGTAATCCAGCCCCCATCCCCGCAGGAGGCCTTTAGCCTTTTGGTAGGCCAGTAACCGAAAGGTTGCTCGATCGAATCCCCGAGCTGACAAGGTAAAAAAATCTGGCGTTCTGCCCCTGAACAAGGCAGTTAACACACTGTTCCTAGGCCGTCATTGTAAACAAGAATTTGTTCTTAACTGACTTGCCTAGTTAAATAAAGGTTAAATAAAAAAGTACAAATAAATACAGCCCAGGATCTGTAATGACACCTCTAGCACTGAGATGCAGTGCCTTATACTGCTGCGCCACTCAGAAACCCAACGAATTGTTTGATTTCAGATTCAAATCAAATAAAGAGGAACAACCCTTTACTAATTTTTTTTATCTTGTCATGTAATAAGAAGTATCAATTAGCCAAAAAGTACACGGACCTCTGTGTCCTCATATGTAGTTAAGGCCATGCTTCCATAAGCAATAGTCTATGATACACAATTGCTCACAGTCGACTCTGTCCAATAAAACTTTAACTCATTACCTTGACTCGTTCTCTGTTCAATCTAACGTGACCCTGCTGTAAATCAAGCAGACAGATGATCAACACCAATCATCTGCTAGGGATGTTAGATCTAATATGGACCACGGCACAATGGTCTTCATCGGGTTAACGAAGGAGACAACAAAACATTATGGACATTCCTCGCAAACAATATTTTCCCTGCACTTTGGCTGTTGTATCGAGTGCTGTATCACAATAGCTGTTTGTCACTTGACTGTCATTCAGAAAATACATTTGATATGTGAAAATATCACAGCGTAATTAAAACAGCTGGACAAATGCGCACCCAAAAAGTATTATACAGAATTATTGAAGAACCACGTTAATGACTATCCATTTTGGTTTAAAATATAAAGTTAAGAAAATATCAGTTAGAAGCATTCGATTTTGTAATCACATACATTTTTTATTTGTGTGCCCATGAAAATTATACTCACACCATAACATAAGGAAACACTAAATGTTAATAACCTCTCTTGGGTAGGGGGCAGTATTTAGAAGTTTGGATGACAAATGTGCCCAAAGTAAACTGCCTGTTACTCAGGCCCAGTATTGGATAGAGAACACTCTAAGGTTTCCAAAACTGTTAAAATAATGTCTGTGAGTATAACAGAACTGATATGGCAGGTGAAAACCTGAGGAAAATCCATCCAGGAAGTGGGATATTTTTGATGTGGGTACTTTTCTATTGAATGCCTTTACAGTATGTATTTGGATAGGACCCAAATTGCAGTTCCTATGGCTTCCACTAGATGTCAAAAGTCTTTAGACATTGTTTCAGGCTTGTATTCTGAAAAACGAGGAAGAATGAGAACATTCTTTCAGTGGACTCTAAATGAACCAGAGCTGTTTTGAGCGCGTGACCGATTGCGTGCCGTTCGTTGTTTTTTTTTCTATTGAAGACGCTATTGTCCGAATGAAATATTATCAATTATTTAGACAATAGACAACCTGAGGATTAATTATCAACATCGTTTGACAACTTTCTACAAACTTTACAGGTACTATTAGGATGTTTTCATCTGCATGTCGTGACCGCCTTTGAGCCAGTGGATTACTGAACAAAACACGCCAACAAAACTGAGTTTTTGGGACATAAAGAGGGACTTTATCGAACAAAACAAACATTTATTGTGTAACATGGACTCTTGTGACTGCAAACATATGAAGATCATCAAAGGTGAGTGATTCATTTTATCGCCATTTCTGACTTTTGTAATTCCTTTACTTGGTTGTAAAATGTTTTTAATGCTTTTGTAAGCGGGGCGCTATCCTCAGATAATCACATGGTATGCTTTCGCCGTAAAGCCTTTTTGAAATCTGACACAGCGTCTGGATTAACAAGAAGTTAATCTTTAAGCCGATGTATAACACTTATATACACTGCTCAAAAAAATAAAGGGAACACTAAAATAACACATCCTAGATCTGAATGAATGAAATAATCTTGTTAAATACTTTTTTCTTTACATAGTTGAATGTGCTGACAACAAAATCACACAAAAATAATCAATGGAAATCCAATTTATCAACCCATGGAGGTCTGGATTTGGAGTCACACTCAAAATTAAAGTGGAAAACCACACTACAGGCTGATCTAACTTTGATGTAATGTCCTTAAAACAACTCAAAATGAGGCTCAGTAGTGTGTGTGGCCTCCACGTGCCTGTATGACCTCCCTACAACGCCTGGGCATGCTCCTGATGAGGTGGCGGATGGTCTCCTGAGGGATCTCCTCCCAGACCTGGACTAAAGCATCCACCAACTCCTGGACAGTCTGTGGTGCAATGTGGCGTTGGTGGATGGAGAGAGACATGATGTCCCAGATGTGCTCAATTGGATTCAGGTCTGGGGAACGGGCGGGCCAGTCCATAGCATCAATGCCTTCCTCTTGCAGGAACTGCTGACACACTCCAGCCACATGAAATCTAGCATTGTCTTGCATTAGGAGGAACCCAGGGCCAACCGCACCAGCATATGGTCTCACAAGGGGTCTGAGGATCTAATCTTGGTACCTAATGGCAGTCAGGCTACCTCTGGCGAGCACATGGAGGGCTGTGCGGCCCCCCAAAGAAATGCCACCCCACACCATGACTGACCCACCTCCAAACCGGTCATGCTGGAGGATGTTGCAGGCAGCAGAACGTTCTCCACGGCGTCTCCAGACTCGTTCACATCTGTCACATGTGCTCAGTGTGAACCTGCTTTCATCTGTGAAGAGCACAGGGCGCCAGTGGCGAATTTGCCAATCTTGGTGTTCTCTGGCAAATGCCAAACGTCCTGCACGGTGTTGGGCTGTAAGCACAACCCCCACCTGTGGACGTCGGGCCCTCATACCACCCTCATGGAGTCTGTTTCTGACCGTTTGAGCAGACAGATGCACATTTGTGGCCTGCTGGAGGTCATTTTGCAGGGCTCTGGTAGTGCTCCTCCTGCTCCTCGTTGCACAAAGGCGGTCCTGCTGCTGGGTTGTTGCCCTCCTACGGCCTCCTCCACGTCTCCTGATGTACTGGCCTGTCTCCTGGTAGCGCCTCCATGCTCTGGACACTACGCTGACAGACACAGCAAACCTTCTTGCCACAGCTCGCATTGATGTGCCATCCTGGATGAGCTGCACTACCAGAGCAACTTGTGTGGGTTGTAGACTCCGTCTCATGCTACCACTAGAGTGAAAGCACCGTCGGCATTCAAAAGTGACCAAAACATCAGCCAGGAAGCATAGGAACTGAGAAGTGGTCTGTGGTCACCACCTGCCGAACCACTCCTTTATTGGGGGTGTCTTGCTAATTGCCTATAATTTCCACCTGTTGTCTATTCCATTTGCACAACAGCATGTGCAATTTATTGTCAATCAGTGTTGCTTCCTAAGTGGACAGTTTGATTTCACAGAAGTATGATTGACTTGGAGTTACATTGTGTTGTTTAAGTGTTCCCTTTATTTTTTTGAGCAGTGTATTTTATGAATTTTTATAATGAGTATTTCTGTATTTTGAATTTGGCGCTCTGCAATTTCACCAGATGTTGGCCAGGTGGGACTTTACCGTCCCACCTGCCCATAAGAAGTTTTAAGTAAGCCTAGTTACAGTGCATTTCCAAAATCGCCATACAAAGAACTGCAAGATCCAGGATTCTTACCGGGTTCAAGTTCAATGTCTCATTTAACTGATAAATGCTTAATATATCATATAACAACAAACACTGCCATGAATGCAAGGTAAGAAATTAAGTGTTTTATGTCAAACGATTCTGGACAAATTTGTCAAGACACCAACCATGAAAAAGTGTTAAACATAGTTTGTTAAATTAACTTGTGAATTTTATTGAATGTTCCTTATATCAATCACATATCAACAGCTGTATCTGTGAGTTGTCCACCGCAGGAAATCCTCACTGGTACTCTAGCTTATAGAAATACCCGTAGGCGATGTCAGAGGTGTTACTGTGTTGTAGCTGTCAAATCAACAAGTGTTTCCCGGCGTTATACTGATCTCAGCCATTCGATACACTGAGTCACATTATTAGAAATCTCATGCAGCCGTTTGACAAGTTTGAACATAGGAATGTGTGTTGTAATAGGATGAGATCAAGCCTTACTCCTTATTTTAAATGATTTTCTTCTTATTTGAGTGTCTATATAGCCAACACTTGCTAGTTCTGAACTTCTAACACCGGTAGGATGGGTGTGGCTTTGTGACAATGACCACAAGAACAACCAGTCAGAGATTTGATGCAGTTACACCTCTGACATTGCCTGAACAAAGACAATGATTTTCTATAGAGTTCTGATTTAATCTAGGCCTTAATTTTTGTTCAGTTACCTTGGGGAGGACAAATTAACATAAGACTTTACACAAGTCTAAGAGTTTTAATACAAATCCAATGAACCCCACATCTCAGTTGGATCTTCCCAGCAAACGCAAACGTTCCTACAACATTGGAAAGCTTAATGTTCAAATGGAGACCGAATGTTGTTTCCAGATAATGTTAGCAGGACAACATTCCTGACTTATGTTGGAACCCCCTGCCGTCTATCCTTTTTATCCTTCATGAATCTTCGCTCATTTGGGAGTAAATCTTCTCCTTTTGCAATCTTATCCAGAATCTCAGACTCTGCCTTTATTTTCTTCAACCCTACAATCCGATCCTCAAAGCCTGGCTTGTGTTCATCCTCCTCTGTGCGAATGAGTATGTCAATGTACTCCACAGTGGAGAGAGAGCTTGGTTTCAGGGCAACATCATTAAGTCTCTTGAGACAGTCAGAAGACTGCGTGATCAAATTCATCAGCGCGTCCTCAATCATATGAAACTCCTTCTCAAGCTTATCCAGCATCTCCTTGGTTTCCATAGACTTGCCCCACGCCTTCATGAAGTTGTCCTTCAGTTCTTGAATAGACTTTTTCTCAGTCTTTGTTTCATATGTCAACAAGACTTGTTCCCTGTCGTGGTAAGTGGAAGAGCATTTTCCTGGACATATGGTACAGTTGCCATCATCATCCATCACAGCACATCTTTTGATGTCATCCTCATTTGGGAGGAAACAGCAGGTGTGACATGTAAAATTGCATACCTTGCAGTTTGTTGCAAAGTCTTGGGATAATTTGCTTCTCTTCACCTGTAGCACATTTACCTCAGTCTCAAAATTTTTGTTCTGTTTCATGTTCTCGTCCTCATTCTCCAGACACTGTTTGAAGCTTTTGATCTCACTTAGCTTTGACAGACCTGCTGTAATCTGAGGGGTCAGGCGTCTCATGGTCTTCTCCAGAAGCTCACGTTCTTCCAGAACTTTCTTTGTCAGGGTCAGATCTTTGCTCTCAATGCTTTCCAGTTGTTGGAAAAATTTCTTCATCTCCTTGAAAGTTGACCTCCATTGCTCTGGACACTGGGCCTTATGATCATCCTCAGTATCATCCTCTTCAGAGCTGCTCTCCGTCTCCTTTGAGAACAGAAATGAACTGTTGAATTTGAAATGGGTTGGTAGCCCCTTCTTGTCTTTCTTACAGGGCAGATTTGCAGCTTTGATGGCCTCTAGCACCGGAATGTGCTTCCCATCAACAAATGTCACAAGCATCAGGATGTTTTCAGCAACATCCTTTCCAAAGATGGACAGGATGGAATCAAAGATGTATCTCTGGGAAGTACTGAGACGAACAAGTGTTGCCTGCAATACAAAGCAGACTGCATCAATGTGATCGATGCCTAAAGGGTTACACAAGAAATCCTTCAGCTGCCCTGTGATCAGCTTATCATGAGCCATTCCTCTGGTGTCTCCGAACCCTGGTGTGTCAATGATGGTCAGAGAATAAGGAATCTGAAAGCCTGGCTGGTTGTAGAGCTCGTATGATGTCACAACCACAGTCTGGCTCTCAGCCTGTGACCTGTTGGTCACTTCATGGATGAGCTTAAAGCGGTAACGTTCTTCCCACTTTACCCCGAGAATGTAGTTTATCATGACATTGACCAGAGTTGTTTTTCCTGCACCTGTGGCCCCCAGAAGCAATATCACCTTGTTATTACCTTGCTCAACTTTCCTCCCAAATCTGTACTGGTCAAAACTTTCCTTTACACCCAACTTCTGTTCCAGATTCAGCCAGTGGATTGAGGGATTGCCGTTTTCCACCTTCTGGGATTTTTGGAGGAATTCCTCACTTTTTGCTCTGGTTGATTTGCTTGTCTTCGGTTGGGGATCAGAGACCCTAAGGGTAGTCAGCACAGTCTCAGAACTGGGTAGACTATTCCCTGCTTCGCCACAGTTAGCAAAGACTCTGATGCTGTATGCAGTGTCAGCCTCAAGTCCTTCCAGTGTACTCTCTCTAGTGGTGGTTTTGATGGTGTGCCACATCTGATTGTCTATAGCCTTTACATTCTTTCTGTATTCAACCACATAACCAATGACTTCAACATCATCTCCCGCTATGGTAGGAATGTCCCAGTTCACTCTGATACTTCCCGATTCTATCCTTTTCTCTGTGGGTGGTCCAGGGGGGCTACATGGGCGGGTCCGGAAGTATTCTGTCCAGTCACTAGAGAGGCTCACACCAGGTCTACACACCGCCTTGCAGCTAAAGCGGTACATTTTGTAAGGGTCCAAATGACTGATGGTGACCTGGTTAGTTGTAGCATCCAATTTGACCTCGGTCCACTCAGAGTCAGCCTGCTCAGCCTGGTACAAAACCTGGTACAACTCCACAGAGGTAACACCAAGGTTGGGAGGGTTGATTTGCAAGTGGACACAGTCATGCTCATGACTCTTGATGGTGGGAACACCTGGCTTTGATGGCAGCTCAAACTGTGGACTCAAAAGTGTCCCTCTTTCATAAACATGGATGGAGGACGCAGTGAGGTGTTTGTTTGGAATTGATGCAATGCAGAATGCAAGATTTTCTCTGCCTTCATTTGACTCTTTGAAGTCTAGGAACAGATTTATGGTTTGCCTGGTTAGGGTGGTTACCTCCCCCGAGCGAAACCACTTTTCTGCTGTAGTCTTCCCGGCTGCGTTGGGGTTGTAAGGGATCAGTGAAAAATCACTTTTTGATTCTTCCAGCAAGTAGTTCTCCAAGACTACCTCATAGTCTTCTTTCTCCTTCAAATAGGAAAATGCAAAACACACTACATAATCATTAGCTTTATCAAGCACTATTCCATCCAATTCACTGCTTGAGTACACAACTTGTACCTCTTTCATTATGTCAAGGTAAGAGCTGACAACATTCATCTCTCTCTCTCTGTCGTCCAGGTACGTGATCATGAGGTCATTCTGGAATGGAGAACGTTCCTTGCTGTTGAGCTTTTTTATCAGCTCTTCCTCCTCCATTCCTCCTCCTCTTATGTTGGGAAGAACCTTGCAGAGAACCTTCTGGAACACAAGCTTGTATTCTGAGCACAAGTCCCTGAACTTGTTGAGCTTGGCTTTGAGTTCAGTGAACTTGATAGCCATGTCTTCCTTCATCATGTCCTGGCATCGTACATCAGTATTGTCCAGTCCGTCCAAGAGTCGCTGTGCGCGACGCACCAGGCTAACACTGATCTGCCTGACTAGCTGGGCAGCTGCAGAGTCCAGTTTCTTGAGAGGGTAGAGCCAGACGGTCATGGGCACAGCATGTTCTCCGTTCTCCCCTAGTCGACTTGGCAGGCCAGCATACACCTTGATGGCATCTTCAAATGTTACAGGGTTGTTTTCTAGTGCAAAATCACCATGGAAAGTGCAGTTGAATTTATTGGCCTGTCTCTTCTCTTCCTCACTCATCTTCAAATTTGCCTGCCCTTCTATTGATATGAGAGGGATCTTTTTTATTATGGCCTGCAGGTTTCCCTTGATGTCCTGGTGGTTTTCTCCTGAGGAAACTTCTTGGTCAAAAACGAAAAAGGCCTGCGCTCCGTAGAGCAGGGCAGTCACCACATGGGTTGCAGATCCCTCTTGTAAGACATTAGAGTGTTTCACATTTCCTGTCCCCAGGTGGTCCATGGTCAACTGCTCGAAGCGAGTGGTGGTACGGTACTGCAGAGAAACCCTAGACTGACGCTTTGAGGTCTTTTTGTCATGTAGGAATTCAGCAGAACCCTTCACACTGACTAAGCCACCAAGGAAACTGGCCTCAAGAGATGCAGACACATTCAAAGCTTCTGACTTGGCTTCACTTGAGTCTGAAACAATGATTTTGAAGTCAGTGTTTGGTTGTTGACGGACATTGATGTGTTTCTGCAGCATCTCAGAATCCCAGAGAGTGATACCTGCAGTTTAAAGAGAATGACCAAAGAACGTTTATTGTGAAAATAATACTCCAACGTGTACATGTGTAAATATTTCTATACGTAAACATGGTTAAATTCAAATAACTAATTAAAGGTAAATATTTAACTCAAAGTACATTTTCTAGGTGTCAACCCATAGTTAGAAAACCTACACCTCCTATCCACTCAGAAGTAAAGAATGCTCTGTAGCACCATTTGAACCAGTCTGGAAATGGGTTTTATCTGGAGATTCTTTCAGGTCAAATAGAACCTTTGTTCCAAATAAAGGGAGCTATTCGGAACCAGAAAGAGTTCCATCATAAAAAAAGAGTGCCATCTTTTTCATTCGTCACTTCTATGACAGCATTACTACTATATGAACAACTTGCATGCCATCACTCTTTTGTCCCAAGTGCGTCCTGCAACTTTTCTTACTCTGTGGTGACCATAGAGATGCACCAGAAAGCTAATCTCTCTCTGCAATGGCCGCTTCTGTGACAGCATCATAGCAGACTTAAGTGCCCAAAATCCTGTTTTAGCATGGGCAGCGCCATTCAGGACTATCACCATTTGAGGTAGTCAACTGGGAGATACTTCCTTTGGGTTAAGGAAGGATTACATAATTCAATCTTGGTCCTCGAGATGGATCAGACAGAATATAAATCCCTGACACCTTGTGAGGTTAGCTGTTATCTGTTATGTTATCTGATGGGACCAGCTGCAATTTAGCATTATGTCACGTGCAAGTAAATCAACTATTTTAATAAGCTGAGACTCATTTTGAGTTGGAGAATCTGTTTAAATGTAAATGGTTGCTTATGTTCACAAGTATGTCCCCAATGTCTTCAAATTCTATGAGTGTATTAGCAGTTTGTAAATAAACTGAAAAGGTGCATACCACCACCTACTGTGTGGAGTGTGTACAGTCTGAACAGGTATAAAGCCAAGGTTGGTGATTTTGTCACGTTCTGACCAGTAAAGGGGTTGTTTGTTATTGTAGTTTGGTCAGGACGTGGCAGGGGGGTATTTGTTTTATGTGGTTACATAGCTGTGTTTAGCCTGTAATCCTGTTCGTTCCATCGTTTTCTTGTTTTGTTTGTTTTGTGTTCAATAAAAGTTAAGATGGGCACTCAACCCGCTGCATTTTGGTCCACTCAATACGACGAACGTGACAGAACTACCCACCACAAACGGACCAAGCAGCGGGGGAAGGAGCAGCAGGTGAATTATGTGGACTACAAGGAATCATGGACATGGGAGGAGATTCTGGACGGGGCTGGACCATGGCACGAGGCTGGGGAATACCGTCGCCCACCGGAGGAGATAGAGGCAGCCAAGGCAGAGCGGCGCCGGTATGAGGCTATGTACGCGCCGATAAGGAAGCACGAGAGGCACCCCCAATACATTTGGGGGGGGGGGGGCACACGGGTAGTTTGGCTGGGCCAAGGTTAAGCCCCAAGCCAACTCCCCGTGCTTATTATGGGGAGCGTGTGGAGAAGAGAGCGCCTTTGTATGTGGATGTACGCACGATCTCGCCCATGCGCACACACAGTCCGGTGCGAGTAATCCCAGCCCCTCGCAAGTGCCGTGCTAGAGTGGGCATCCAGCCTGGAAGGAGGATGCCTGCGCAGCGCATCTGGCCACCAGTGCGCCTCCTAGGCCCAGGCTACCCTATGCCTGCTCCACGCACGGTAACCATCAGGCCTCTGCACAGCCCAGTTCGCCCTGTGCCAGCACTCTGCTCGTGCAAGGCTACTATTTCCATCCAGCCAGGACGGGTTGTGCAGGAGGTGTGCTCGAGACGGCCAGTGCGCCTCCACGGCCCAGTATAAACAGTTCCCGCTCCACGCACTAGCCCTGAGGTGCGTGTTTCCAGTCTGGCACATCCTAAGCCAGCACCACGCACCAGGCCTCCAGTGCGTCAGCCCAGTCCAACTCGTCCTGTTCCCGCTCCTCGCACTAGCCTTGAGGTGCGTGTTTCCAGTCTGGCACATCCTAAGCCAGAACCACGCACCAGGCCTCCAGTGCGTCAGCCCAGTCCAACTCGCCCTGTTCCTGCTTCTCGCACTAGCCCTGAGGTGCGTGTTTACAGTCTGGCACAACCTAAGCCAGTCCCACACACCAGGCTTTCAGTGTGCAGTCCCCGTCCAGAGCTTCCGACGACAGTACCTTGTCCAGAGCTTCCGGCAACAGTGCCCCGTCCTGAGTGTCCGGCAACTGTGCACCGTATAGAGACGGCCCACAGTCCGGAACCGAGTGAGATGGCCTACAGTCCGGAACCGAGTGAGACGGTCTACAGTCTGAAACCGAGTGAGACGCCTACAGTTCGGAACCGAGTGAGACGGCCTACAGTCCGGAACCGAGTGAGACGGCCTACAGTCAGGAATCGAGAGAAACGGCCTACAGTTCAGAGCCGAGAGAGTCGGCCTACAGTCCGGAATCGACGCAGCGAGAGTTGCCCGACAGTCCTGAATCGACGCAGCGAGAGTCGCTCTGCAGTCCAGAATCGACGCAGCGAGAGTCGCCTGACAGTCCGAAATCGGCACAGCCAGGGTCGCCCTTCAGCCCGAGGTCTCCAGCGACGCGCATCAGCCTGAGGTCTCCAGCAACGCACATCAGCCCGAGGTCTTCAGCGATGCGCCATAGCACAGAGACTTTGGAAGGGGTAACATTAAATATGTATGCAGCGGGGGTGGACAGGTTAGGTGGGGGACTAAGGCCAGCGCCTGAGCCACCTCCACAGTAGGAGGATTGGGGAGGGGGGTATAGCACGGGAACCGTCGGTGACGGCAGCCACCCTCCCTTCCCTCCCTTTAGTTTAGGGGGTTTATTTTGGTGTTTATTTTTTTTTTTGTGTGAGGTGCATCCGGGGTCTGCACCTTTGGGGGGGGTACTGTCACGTTCTGACCAGTAAAGGGGTTGTTTGTTATTGTAGTTTGGTCAGGACGTGGCAGGGGGTATTTGTTTTATGTGGTTACATAGCTGTGTTTAGCCTGTAATCCTGTTCGTTCGATCGTTTTCTTGTTTTGTTTGTTTTGCGTTCAATTAAAGTTAAGATGAGCACTCAACCCGCTGCATTTTGGTCCATTACGTATGACGACCGTGACAGACTTACTGACATCTGCAGTTATGGAATGTTTGCTGAGGAGTGCAATTCATTGGCTGACCCCTCCTGCTGATTCTTCCTAAATCCATAGTAACTACTTTAAAATAGTAAAAGCCCTCAATGGTTTTCCCCGTGCTAGAACAGTGTGCCCTCTATCCAACTCAATGTTGGAAATACTGTCAATGAATTTAAACTAATGCATATTGATTACCTCCAAACCAAAGAGGAATAGTTTCCTGTACCTGGAATGAGGACATCTCTACGACAGTCATACAGCATCCCCAGCTGGAAGGGTCGGCCCAGAGCGGCTAGCTCGATGGTCTCTGAGTTGGACATGACTCAGTGTTCTGAAAAAATATCACAACTGGGGTTACTTCAGCAGCCCCGGTATTAAAAAATTGCAACAGATAATATGGCCGTCAACATAAAATCATAGTTTTTTTGCTCATTGCCCAGGCAATGCAGCGTGTGGAAATAATCACTGATACAGTATGTGATGCAAACATTTGTGTCACTCACATCTTTGTCCTCCAGTCTTGTTGTTCTTTCTGAACAGGAAGAGGACTCTGGAAGCCTGACGATTGGTGCTCTTATATCTTTGGAAAAAAAACCTTGAACTGCAGAAACAAAACATAAAGACACTGTACATGTTGATAGTTTTATTGATATAGTCACTGGTGCTTCCTGGTTTAATTTTTGCTTGTAAGCAGGTGGATGGAATTATTCTACCAGCTAATGTGAGATGTTTAGATTACATAACATTTGAGGACACACTTTAAAGGCCTATGTATTTAATGTTTTGTTCACTGTACGATATAACCACAAAGCTGACCATCTTTTCCCCTCTATCTGGCTGCCCTCCCCTTTCTTGCAGGTTCACCTCTCTGCAATGCAACAATAGAAAATGAATAAAGAGTAAAAAATAAAAGCACAATGAAATAATTTCACCAATTTAATAATGGCCGGTTCTTTAGAAATAGTTACATAGCCTTTATGGAAATAACAGACATGAGCAAAGCATGTTTACCTGTAGAATGACATAGGTTATAAGACCTATGATTTATTTAATCAGTTCTACCATCTCAGCATTGCTCATTTTATAAAGGGTTAAATATGATGTAGTGAAGTTCAGCTTCAGTCCACTGGGGGCACTGTGTCACTGTCAGAAGATATGCACTTCAGTCAGAAAAACATTTGCTCATCTCTTCAGTCTCAGCTAGCTACAGAAGCTAGCTATCTAAAGTAACGAAACCCATCAAATACACTCGCCGGATATAAATACCTTTCCTAATATCATGACTTATATCAACATCCTTAGCTTGCCCATTCACTAAATATACTGTTAAATAACTCAGACTGACATCCAATACCTTTAGGATACTGAAACCTAACGCTAGCTTATTAGCATTAGCCTACCCTTATGCTGATGGGACTAGTTAGCTACCGCCAAACCTGCAGCTAACTTTGCTGCTGCACTGCCTTTCTGGCTGTTCTACCCTCTCCACCTCATTCACTACTCAACCTGCTCGCTTTTTTTTGCCTTTCGGAAGAAATTCTGAATATCCATATTTGTTGTGTTATGCTGAGGTGTTTTACTGAGTGATGTGATTGACATCTAACCGGTGCTCTAGGGCTGGGGTCAAGGGGCGGGTCACGGTCACAGCAGACACTGAGTCACACCAGGGACTTCTTGCAGTGCCTGCTACTGCCTAGAAAAGTATATTGGATAATTTATTTTAGTCATTAAAATGTGCATAGCGTAACTGATGTGTGGTTATAGAAACTCAGACCAGACTGAAATGTAAAAAATACTAATAACAATACCATCAAAAGGGTCGGGCTGGACCATTAACATCCAGGGCTGAAGCCCCGGAAGCCCAGGCCTAATGACGCCACGTACTGGGTATGGATACATGTACATTTTATTGAAAACATGTCTTTCATTGAGTGCCAGCCTATAAGAGAGTTGAATGTAAATACTGAATGTAATAAATCCTGAATAAACTGTTTGGATTTTTCTGTGTCAGGTGTGAAGTGTCAGAGAAGAGATCGGACAACAAGGCATCAATAGAATCTATTTATTGCAATGCTACAGAGGATTCTCAGATATTGACAGGCATTCGTTTTTAAAAAGCATTTGGCGACAGCAACCAGGTAAACAAAACCAAAGACTACTAACAGGGTTATAAAACCACTGTCATTTGTGTGAACTATCCCTTTAAGCACATCATTTGGGGAAAATATAACAGGCAGTGCAACTGTGGATATTAAAGGTATACAATGATTGTGTGCTTTGTCCAATAATTCATTTTGTGGAAAATTTAAGCAGTTTATGCCATTGTCTCTTAATATTTGGATACATCTTATACAGTTTTCTGATCTCCTTTTGCATTTTCTTTTTCCAGCTGAATTCTTGTCTTTTCATCTTTCTCTCGCTGTCTATTGTGTTCTATTAATTTTTGTCTTTCCTTCTCGAGATCCTGTCTTTGCTTTTCTTCCATCTTTTGTTCTGTTTCCATTCTCACGTTCTTAGCAAGGAGCTGCCTGTAATCCTCTTCAGTATTTCTCTTTTCCTCCTCCGCTTTCAGTTTGTCCTCCTCCGCTTTCAGTTTGTCCTCCTCCGCTTTCTGTTTGTCCTCCACCGCTTTCTGTTTGTCCTCCTCCGCTTTCTGTTGATCAGTTCTGGCTTGATCGCGGTCTCGCTCTGCCTGATCTGCTCGACCTTTTGACCAGTCTCCACCCATTCTCTTGTTGATCTTGTAGGTCTCTGACTTTCTTAGAGATTAGATATGAAAATAACCAAAAACAGACAATGAATGCTTTTGCTCTCAAAGCAGCAATTTTGTACTGTATATTTGGTACTGTTTCCTGAAGAAAATGTGTGCCTGCTTTGACTACATTCTGTTTTGATAAATGTGGGTTCTTAGGCTCAGTAGAAGCTATTAAGTTATTTGTGATCCACCAGCGTGACTAAACAAGATGGTCAAACAAGGCTAACTTTGTAATGTTTCTTTAATACCTTGAGACAATATACCTGCCACCATCCTCTGTGATTCTAATCTAGAAACACTGTAAATAAACATTTGCAAATAATTTGTTCTTAATTGACTTGCCTAGTTAAATAAAAGTTAAAAATAGAAAATATTTTTATTTGTTTTTCATCCTTGCATATAACAATTCCAAGATAAGTTACCTTATCTTTAATTAGGATACCATATGCTTCCTGTAAAACAGTCCTTGAGTGGAAATAAAACTGACTTATTATATTACTTTCAAACCTGAACTGAAGGAAAAGTCTTCAATGCAGGAAAATATGGTGGTATCATCAGCTAGTTGACAGTTTAAATTCCTTGCCAAGTGCTGAAACACCTTGAAAATTCCCTTTCTTGATATGAAGAGCCATAATTTGAGTAACCAATCAAAATAAAAATGGACTAATTGGGCAGCCCTGCCTAATGTCACGGCCAATATCAAATCTTTGGGATGTCCCGTGAGCTAATTTTACAGAGCTAGTACAACCACTATATAAAGTTTGGACTGCTTTTAAAAAAAGACACCAAACCCCCAAAAACGTATTGCTTGAATGTAAACTCATGTTCTACAGTGTCAAAAGCTTTATAAAAATCAACAAACATAAGAAAACTTTCATGAAGGATGAGGTCATTATAGTCAATCATATCTAAGATCTACCTGATGTAATTACTAATGTGTTGACCATGCATAAAACCAGATTATTCTATATCAATTAAATGATGTAAGCCTTGTTTCAACCTCTTAGGAAATACAAGGGCAAATCATTTTCCATCATTATCCAACAGGTTAATTGGGCCTCCAGTTGTCTATATCAGGGGTTCTTAAACTTTTTCAGCCTGGGACCCAAATTAGAAATGCTGTGTTTTCCTGGTACCCAAGCTTAGGAACATATGCAACTATATGTAAATATTAGTACATTTCATTGCCCTTATGCCTACAACAAATGCAATATAGACAAAAACAAATAACAATGAAATGAAATAGCCATATAAATAGCTAGTCATGTTTATTTCCCCCATTAAAAACTCTTACATATCTGTCTAGGTTGGAACTGTTGCTGTTAAAATTCAATAAATAATTTTCATTCTGAACTGGAACAAACTGATTGATCACATCACACAGATGCATAACAGAACACACACGCAGGCTTTTAGACAGTGCAACCCTAAGTAACAGTACAGATGAAGATGAACAATGATCAGGCCTAGTGTACATCTCACTGTAGAAATTATTGTCGAAAGAAAGTCTAGGTTGGAGCTGTTGCTGTTAAAATAGAAGTCATCATAGTTTTTATTCTGAACTGGAACAAACTGATTGATCCAGGCTGTATCACATCCGGCCGTGATTGGGAGTCCCATAGGGCGGCGCACAATTATTCCAGCGTCGTCCAGGTTTGGCCGGGGTAGGCCATAATTGTAAATAATGATTTGTTCTTAACTGACTTCCTGGTTATGAAATAAAAATAAAAATAAACGATTTAAAAAATAATAATCACACGGATGTAGACCAGAAAACACACACACACAGTCCTAATGTGAGGTGTGCTGCTGGTTGAAGTTTTCAACAAGAATGTCTATTCTGGGCTCAGTTTTTGACAGTGCAACATTCAGGTCATGCTCAGCATTGAGACTGTTTCTGTACTTGTTTTTTTAAGTAATCCAGAGTTGAGAACCCTGACTGACATAGGTACTTGGTGCCAAACAGGACCAGAACATCTACTGCTTTCTCAGTCAGGCAGGAGACCGCTTCCTGCTGTAGATGAGCAACCCAGAACTGTGTGTGTTTGCCTCAAAAAGTATCTTGCTTCAATCAGTTTATTCCAGTTCAGAATAAAAATGATGACTTGTATTTTAACAGCAACGGTTCCAACCTAGACTTGTTTTCAACAAGAACTTCTAAAGTAAGATGTACAGTAGACCTAAATATTTGTAATCTTCATAATTACTGTTACTTAGGGTTGCTAGCTAACTTGCTTTGGCTAACGTTCGCTGTTAGCTGTGTACAAGGCCAGGGGATTGTTTGAAGGAGAAACTCACATATACTACTGTAACGACCCTAGGTTGATAAGCGCGGATATCGACTGCCGCTTGAGCATGCTTTTGCGCTACAGTCGATAGCGCGGTGCCTGTTTCATTACACTACTATGAGATAGTACCCCCTTATTTCTGCTTGCCATTACATTTTATAAAATGACAACAATGCCTTGCTAGCTGATTTACTTTTCCACTGTCGAAGCACTGTTTCCTGAAGCATTCTGCCCTGTTCTGAAAGAATTCCTTGTGTATACCGTCAAGCTGTGGATGTTTGGTCAGGACGTGTCATTATAGGAATTTGTTCGTTTTGATTGACTCATTACCAAGCACTTTCCCGCATAAAACACATTAAGGGAGCTCCTTGTTAATTCTCAAAGTTTGTATGAAAGAGAGAAACTCATCGGTCTATTGGCTTTTCATGACGATTGAGCTCAGTCAGAACTTGTTGCGAGCCTGAGTCGATTTGGCGAGTGGGAATGACAAGTCAGTGGCTGACAGCGCACCATCTGCTGTTGAACGACAGCGCACCATCTGCTGTTGAACGACAGCGCACCATCTGCTGTTGAACGACAGCGTACCATCTGCTGTTGAACGACAGCGTACCATCTGCTGTTGAACGACAGCGCATCATCTGCTGTTGAACGACGGCGCATCATCTGCTGTTGAACGACAGCGCGCCATCTGCTGTTGAACGACAGCGCACCATCTGCTGTTGAACGACAGCGCACCATCTGCTGTTGAACGACAGCGCATCATCTGCTGTTGAACGACAGCGCGCCATCTGCTGTTGAACGACAGCGCACCGTCTGCTGTTGAACGACAGCGCACCATCTGCTGTTGAACGACAGCGCACCATCTGCTGTTGAACAACAGCGAAACATCTGCTGTTGAACGACAGCGCATCATCTGCTGTTGAACGACAGCGCACCATCTGCTGTTGAACGACAGCGCATCATCTGCTGTTGAACGACAGCGCATCATCTGCTGTTGAACGACAGCGCATCATCTGCTGTTGAACGACAGCGCATCATCTGCTGTTGAACGACAGCGCTGCATCGTGTGTCGCGGAGTGATCTTCAAGAAACTCCAGAAAAAAGATCTGGTGAACCGCGAAGCACCTACCTCTCCTCTCCTCCCACTCGCGCAGCTGCCAACCTGAGACTGCCGCTAAACAGGGAGCGCACCGAACAGAGACCGCAGTTGCACTTGGCCAAATCAATTCATTAAATAATTATACATTACTCTGACACGTCGCGACCCATACTTTAAGAAAGGCTGTGTTAGAGGACTTATTTAATCAATATATATTTGTGTTTTATTTACCATTAATTTAAAACAAGTGCTAGAATTATTCTTCCACTCTGACATTTCAGAGTATGTTGAGTAGATCGTTGACAAAAAAAGACAAATCCATTTTAATCCCACTCCGTAACACAACAAAATGTGGGTTGTAAATACTAGGGTTGTAAATACTTTGAAGGCACTATTTATGTATACATATAATTTTAATATGAATATTATAATACAGTAGTGTTCTGTACATTCATCCACAATAAGAACAATGTCAGACTAATCCAGAAAGCAGAAAATATATGTATTTCTGGAAATAAGGTGATAGTTTTTAGATTACTAAATTGCAACAAAAAAAACAAATGTTTCCTGCCTTGTGTTTGTTAGGTAACCCTTCACCGTCACATCATTAGTGTTTTTTATGTTGTTATTTAGAAGATAATAACATTTGTAACATCAACTGGACCAAGATAGAACTTTTACAATTATTTTTGTAATTATTTTCTACATCAGATACAATAAATTCATTTTTCCTCAATAGAGTTTAAAATTACACAGATAATTAGAATATGAGCCCATTTAAACTGTAAATATTAGCAAAATATAATATCCATTTATAGACTGAAGTAGTCTTAATAAGTTTATTTTGTGCAATTTATTTTGTGCAGCAAAGTATACTTTCCAAATGTGTTCCAATCAGTCAATATGTTTTTCCATGGACACCTGAGCTGTCACACCCAGACCCCACACACTGCTCCTATCCTTTTCTTTTCAGCCTTCATAACTACTGCCCACACCCTTATCAACCAAACAGCACAGTTAACTACAAAGATTAACAAACAGACCAGTGCCTACCTTGTTATGCCACAGGATCAGAAGTGTCTCCTATGAAGTGATCTGATTCACACAGATGGGTCTCTTTATACAACACAACAAGGAAGTGACGTGCCACCATGATCTACATGAAACCTTTCACTGTTGTCACCTGTTGCTTTGACATGACATGTTTACAGTGGAAATATCTTTGGTTTCATTGTTCTGGTTCATAAGAAAAGTGACGTACAACTGCCATCAGGATCTTGTATGTTATTACATTTAGGTTTCTTCTCTGCCAGTCAGTATACTACTATTATGGTCCTACAGACGCTGTATCTTAATTTGATCATCCTGTTCTTGCAGGAATTTTTCTGAATAGCAGGAAATGGAAACTTGTAGTGTATTCAAGGCTTTTACAGTTCTTAATATCCAATTTAAAATCTCAGACTTGATTTGCCCTTATGAAATATGTATCAACCCCTACAAAAAAATGTAAATTAATTATAATCCACATAATAATTCACATTTCCGATTGCTGCAGGATTCTTTTCCTGCTGTGAGAAACTGGGTCAAATTAACATGTGGTATCTTTAGGTCAGTTCTGTATGTGTTTTAGCTAACTTGTCTGATTGCTGTTGAGGAGCTGTATGAAGCACATACGACCAAAGCACATAGAGACATGCAACTAGGTTGGTATGCTATTGCTATGCTACCTCCTGTTGAAATGTGAATCTTCACCCCAGTCGGAGGTCCTGAGCGCTCTGGAGCAGGTTTTCCTCAAGGATCTCTCTGTACGTTGCTCCGTTCTTCTTTGCCTCGATCCTGACTAGTTTCAAATAAAATACATCCCCAAAGCATGATGCACCCACCACCATGCTTCACCGTTGGGATGGTGTCAGGTTTCCTCCAGATGTCACACTTGGCATTCAGGCCAACGAGTTCAATCTTGGTTTCATCAGACCAGAAAATCTTGTTTCTCATGGTCTGAGAGTCTTAAGGTGTCTTTTGGAACATTCCAAGCGGGCTTTCATGTGCCTTTTACTGAGGAGTGGCTTCCGTCTGGCCAATCTACCATAAAGGTCTGATTGGTGGAGTACTGCAGAGATGGTTGTCCTTCTGGAAGTTTCTCTCATCTCCACAGAGGAACTCTAGCGCTCTGTCAGAGTGACCATCGGGTTCTTGGTCACCTCCCTGAACAAGGGCCTTCTCCTCAATTGCTCAGTTCGGCTGGGCTGCCAGCTGTAGGAAGAGTCTTGGTGATTCCAAACTTTTTCCATTTAAGAATGATGGAGGCCACTGTGTTGTTGGAGACCTTCAATGCTGCAGAAATGTTTTGGTGCCCTTCCCCAGGTTTGTGCCTCGACACAATCCTGTCTCGGAGCTCTACGGACATTTCCTTCAACCTCATTGCTTGGTTTTTGCTCTGACATGCACTGTCAACCGTGGGACCTTATATAGACAGGTGTGTGCCTTTCCAAATCATGTCCAATCAAATGATTTTACCACAGGTGGACTCCAATCAAGTTGTAGAAGCATCAAGGATGATCAATGGAAACAGGATGCACATATGCTCAATTTCGAGTCTCATTGCAAAGGGTCTGAATACTTATGTAAATAAGTTATTTCTGTTTTTTAGTTTTTATACATTTGCTAAAATAAAGAAATAACTGTTTTCGCTTTGTCATTATTGGTTATTGTGTGTAGATTGCTGAGGAAAAAAACATGTAATCCATTTTAAATAAGGCTGTAATTTAACAAAATGTGGAGAAAGTCAAGGGGTCTGAAAACTTTCTGAAGGTGCTGTATTTCTGGAACTAAGGTCTTCGGTTTTAGATCACTAAAATAATGTTTTCTGCCTCGTGTTCGTTAGGTAACCCTTCACCATCACATCTTTAGTGGTTTTTATGTAGTGATTTAGAAAATAACATCAACTGGACCAAGATAGAACTTTCACAACTGTCTGACAACTTCTAATTGTTTTCTACATGGGATACAATAAATTCACTTTTCCTCAATATAATTTGAAATTACACACAGCATTGGAATAGGAGCCCATTTGGGGCGGCAGGTAGCCTAGTGGTTAGAGCGTTGGGTCTCTCTGATTCAGAGGGGTTGGGTTAAATGTGGAAGACATTCAGTTGGACGACTGGCTATGTATCCCCCTTTCCTTTTCAATTTCAACTGTAAATATTAGCAAAATATAATATCCATTTATAAGCTTTCATTTGTGAAATTTAACTTGTGCAGCAAAGTATACTTTCCAAATGTGTTCCAATCAGTCAATATCTGTTTCCAAGGACACCTGAGCTGTCACACCCAGACCCCACACAGTGCTCTTATCCTTTTCTTTCCAGCCTTCATAACTACTGCCCACACACCCTTATCAACCAATAGTCCATTTGACTACAAAGATTAAGAAACAGACCAGTGCCTACCTTGTTATGCCACAGGTTCAGAAGTGTGTCTCCTATGAAGTGATCTGTATCACACAGATGATGGGTCTCTTTATACAATACAAGAAGGAAGTGCCATGCTATCATGATCTACATGAAACCTTTCACTGTTGTCACCTGTTGCCTTGGCATGATATCTGTTGACAGTGGAAATATCTTTGGTTTCATTGTTCTGGTTCATAAGAAAAGTGACGTACAACTGCCATCAGGATCTTGTATGTTATTACATTTAGGTTTCTTCTCTGCCAGTCAGTATACTACTATTATGGTCCTACAGACGCTGTATCTTAATTTGATCATCCTGTTCTTGCAGGAATTTTTCTGAATAGCAGGAAATGGAAACTTGTAGTGTATTCAAGGCTTTTACAGTTCTTAATATCCAATTTAAAATCTCAGACTTGATTTGCCCTTATGAAATATGTATCAACCCCTACAAAAAAATGTAAATTAATTATAATCCACATAATAATTCACATTTCCGATTGCTGCAGGATTCTTTTCCTGCTGTGAGAAACTGGGTCAAATTAACATGTGGTATCTTTAGGTCAGTTCTGTATGTGTTTTAGCTAACTTGTCTGATTGCTGTTGAGGAGCTGTATGAAGCACATACGACCAAAGCACATAGAGACATGCAACTAGGTTGGTATGCTATTGCTATGCTACCTCCTGTTGAAATGTGAATCTTCACCCCAGTCGGAGGTCCTGAGCGCTCTGGAGCAGGTTTTCCTCAAGGATCTCTCTGTACGTTGCTCCGTTCTTCTTTGCCTCGATCCTGACTAGTTTCAAATAAAATACATCCCCAAAGCATGATGCACCCACCACCATGCTTCACCGTTGGGATGGTGTCAGGTTTCCTCCAGATGTCACACTTGGCATTCAGGCCAACGAGTTCAATCTTGGTTTCATCAGACCAGAGAATCTTGTTTCTCATGGTCTGAGAGTCTTAAGGTGTCTTTTGGAACATTCCAAGCGGGCTTTCATGTGCCTTTTACTGAGGAGTGGCTTCCGTCTGGCCAATCTACCATAAAGGTCTGATTGGTGGAGTACTGCAGAGATGGTTGTCCTTCTGGAAGTTTCTCTCATCTCCACAGAGGAACTCTAGCGCTCTGTCAGAGTGACCATCGGGTTCTTGGTCACCTCCCTGAACAAGGGCCTTCTCCTCAATTGCTCAGTTCGGCTGGGCTGCCAGCTGTAGGAAGAGTCTTGGTGATTCCAAACTTTTTCCATTTAAGAATGATGGAGGCCACTGTGTTGTTGGAGACCTTCAATGCTGCAGAAATGTTTTGGTGCCCTTCCCCAGGTTTGTGCCTCGACACAATCCTGTCTCGGAGCTCTACGGACATTTCCTTCAACCTCATTGCTTGGTTTTTGCTCTGACATGCACTGTCAACCGTGGGACCTTATATAGACAGGTGTGTGCCTTTCCAAATCATGTCCAATCAAATGATTTTACCACAGGTGGACTCCAATCAAGTTGTAGAAGCATCAAGGATGATCAATGGAAACAGGATGCACATATGCTCAATTTCGAGTCTCATTGCAAAGGGTCTGAATACTTATGTAAATAAGTTATTTCTGTTTTTTAGTTTTTATACATTTGCTAAAATAAAGAAATAACTGTTTTCGCTTTGTCATTATTGGTTATTGTGTGTAGATTGCTGAGGAAAAAAACATGTAATCCATTTTAAATAAGGCTGTAATTTAACAAAATGTGGAGAAAGTCAAGGGGTCTGAAAACTTTCTGAAGGTGCTGTATTTCTGGAACTAAGGTCTTCGGTTTTAGATCACTAAAATAATGTTTTCTGCCTCGTGTTCGTTAGGTAACCCTTCACCATCACATCTTTAGTGGTTTTTATGTAGTGATTTAGAAAATAACATCAACTGGACCAAGATAGAACTTTCACAACTGTCTGACAACTTCTAATTGTTTTCTACATGGGATACAATAAATTCACTTTTCCTCAATATAATTTGAAATTACACACAGCATTGGAATAGGAGCCCATTTGGGGCGGCAGGTAGCCTAGTGGTTAGAGCGTTGGGTCTCTCTGATTCAGAGGGGTTGGGTTAAATGTGGAAGACATTCAGTTGGACAACTGGCTATGTATCCCCCTTTCCTTTTCAATTTCAACTGTAAATATTAGCAAAATATAATATCCATTTATAAGCTTTCATTTGTGAAATTTAACTTGTGCAGCAAAGTATACTTTCCAAATGTGTTCCAATCAGTCAATATCTGTTTCCAAGGACACCTGAGCTGTCACACCCAGACCCCACACAGTGCTCTTATCCTTTTCTTTCCAGCCTTCATAACTACTGCCCACACACCCTTATCAACCAATAGTCCATTTGACTACAAAGATTAAGAAACAGACCAGTGCCTACCTTGTTATGCCACAGGTTCAGAAGTGTGTCTCCTATGAAGTGATCTGTATCACACAGATGATGGGTCTCTTTATACAATACAAGAAGGAAGTGCCATGCTATCATGATCTACATGAAACCTTTCACTGTTGTCACCTGTTGCCTTGGCATGATATCTGTTGACAGTGGAAATATCTTTGGTTTCATTGTTCTGGTTCATAAGAAAAGTGACGTACAACTGCCATCAGGATCTTGTATGTTATTACATTTAGGTTTCTTCTCTGCCAGTCAGTATACTACTATTATGGTCCTACAGACGCTGTATCTTAATTTGATCATCCTGTTCTTGCAGGAATTTTTCTGAATAGCAGGAAATGGAAACTTGTAGTGTATTCAAGGCTTTTACAGTTCTTAATATCCAATTTAAAATCTCAGACTTGATTTGCCCTTATGAAATATGTATCAACCCCTACAAAAAAATGTAAATTAATTATAATCCACATAATAATTCACATTTCCGATTGCTGCAGGATTCTTTTCCTGCTGTGAGAAACTGGGTCAAATTAACATGTGGTATCTTTAGGTCAGTTCTGTATGTGTTTTAGCTAACTTGTCTGATTGCTGTTGAGGAGCTGTATGAAGCACATACGACCAAAGCACATAGAGACATGCAACTAGGTTGGTATGCTATTGCTATGCTACCTCCTGTTGAAATGTGAATCTTCACCCCAGTCGGAGGTCCTGAGCGCTCTGGAGCAGGTTTTCCTCAAGGATCTCTCTGTACGTTGCTCCGTTCTTCTTTGCCTCGATCCTGACTAGTTTCAAATAAAATACATCCCCAAAGCATGATGCACCCACCACCATGCTTCACCGTTGGGATGGTGTCAGGTTTCCTCCAGATGTCACACTTGGCATTCAGGCCAACGAGTTCAATCTTGGTTTCATCAGACCAGAGAATCTTGTTTCTCATGGTCTGAGAGTCTTAAGGTGTCTTTTGGAACATTCCAAGCGGGCTTTCATGTGCCTTTTACTGAGGAGTGGCTTCCGTCTGGCCAATCTACCATAAAGGTCTGATTGGTGGAGTACTGCAGAGATGGTTGTCCTTCTGGAAGTTTCTCTCATCTCCACAGAGGAACTCTAGCGCTCTGTCAGAGTGACCATCGGGTTCTTGGTCACCTCCCTGAACAAGGGCCTTCTCCTCAATTGCTCAGTTCGGCTGGGCTGCCAGCTGTAGGAAGAGTCTTGGTGATTCCAAACTTTTTCCATTTAAGAATGATGGAGGCCACTGTGTTGTTGGAGACCTTCAATGCTGCAGAAATGTTTTGGTGCCCTTCCCCAGGTTTGTGCCTCGACACAATCCTGTCTCGGAGCTCTACGGACATTTCCTTCAACCTCATTGCTTGGTTTTTGCTCTGACATGCACTGTCAACCGTGGGACCTTATATAGACAGGTGTGTGCCTTTCCAAATCATGTCCAATCAAATGATTTTACCACAGGTGGACTCCAATCAAGTTGTAGAAGCATCAAGGATGATCAATGGAAACAGGATGCACATATGCTCAATTTCGAGTCTCATTGCAAAGGGTCTGAATACTTATGTAAATAAGTTATTTCTGTTTTTTAGTTTTTATACATTTGCTAAAATAAAGAAATAACTGTTTTCGCTTTGTCATTATTGGTTATTGTGTGTAGATTGCTGAGGAAAAAAACATGTAATCCATTTTAAATAAGGCTGTAATTTAACAAAATGTGGAGAAAGTCAAGGGGTCTGAAAACTTTCTGAAGGTGCTGTATTTCTGGAACTAAGGTCTTCGGTTTTAGATCACTAAAATAATGTTTTCTGCCTCGTGTTCGTTAGGTAACCCTTCACCATCACATCTTTAGTGGTTTTTATGTAGTGATTTAGAAAATAACATCAACTGGACCAAGATAGAACTTTCACAACTGTCTGACAACTTCTAATTGTTTTCTACATGGGATACAATAAATTCACTTTTCCTCAATATAATTTGAAATTACACACAGCATTGGAATAGGAGCCCATTTGGGGCGGCAGGTAGCCTAGTGGTTAGAGCGTTGGGTCTCTCTGATTCAGAGGGGTTGGGTTAAATGTGGAAGACATTCAGTTGGACGACTGGCTATGTATCCCCCTTTCCTTTTCAATTTCAACTGTAAATATTAGCAAAATATAATATCCATTTATAAGCTTTCATTTGTGAAATTTAACTTGTGCAGCAAAGTATACTTTCCAAATGTGTTCCAATCAGTCAATATCTGTTTCCAAGGACACCTGAGCTGTCACACCCAGACCCCACACAGTGCTCTTATCCTTTTCTTTCCAGCCTTCATAACTACTGCCCACACACCCTTATCAACCAATAGTCCATTTGACTACAAAGATTAAGAAACAGACCAGTGCCTACCTTGTTATGCCACAGGTTCAGAAGTGTGTCTCCTATGAAGTGATCTGTATCACACAGATGATGGGTCTCTTTATACAATACAAGAAGGAAGTGCCATGCTATCATGATCTACATGAAACCTTTCACTGTTGTCACCTGTTGCCTTGGCATGATATCTGTTGACAGTGGAAATATCTTTGGTTTCATTGTTCTGGTTCATAAGAAAAGTGACGTACAACTGCCATCAGGATCTTGTATGTTATTACATTTAGGTTTCTTCTCTGCCAGTCAGTATACTACTATTATGGTCCTACAGACGCTGTATCTTAATTTGATCATCCTGTTCTTGCAGGAATTTTTCTGAATAGCAGGAAATGGAAACTTGTAGTGTATTCAAGGCTTTTACAGTTCTTAATATCCAATTTAAAATCTCAGACTTGATTTGCCCTTATGAAATATGTATCAACCCCTACAAAAAAATGTAAATTAATTATAATCCACATAATAATTCACATTTCCGATTGCTGCAGGATTCTTTTCCTGCTGTGAGAAACTGGGTCAAATTAACATGTGGTATCTTTAGGTCAGTTCTGTATGTGTTTTAGCTAACTTGTCTGATTGCTGTTGAGGAGCTGTATGAAGCACATACGACCAAAGCACATAGAGACATGCAACTAGGTTGGTATGCTATTGCTATGCTACCTCCTGTTGAAATGTGAATCTTCACCCCAGTCGGAGGTCCTGAGCGCTCTGGAGCAGGTTTTCCTCAAGGATCTCTCTGTACGTTGCTCCGTTCTTCTTTGCCTCGATCCTGACTAGTTTCAAATAAAATACATCCCCAAAGCATGATGCACCCACCACCATGCTTCACCGTTGGGATGGTGTCAGGTTTCCTCCAGATGTCACACTTGGCATTCAGGCCAACGAGTTCAATCTTGGTTTCATCAGACCAGAGAATCTTGTTTCTCATGGTCTGAGAGTCTTAAGGTGTCTTTTGGAACATTCCAAGCGGGCTTTCATGTGCCTTTTACTGAGGAGTGGCTTCCGTCTGGCCAATCTACCATAAAGGTCTGATTGGTGGAGTACTGCAGAGATGGTTGTCCTTCTGGAAGTTTCTCTCATCTCCACAGAGGAACTCTAGCGCTCTGTCAGAGTGACCATCGGGTTCTTGGTCACCTCCCTGAACAAGGGCCTTCTCCTCAATTGCTCAGTTCGGCTGGGCTGCCAGCTGTAGGAAGAGTCTTGGTGATTCCAAACTTTTTCCATTTAAGAATGATGGAGGCCACTGTGTTGTTGGAGACCTTCAATGCTGCAGAAATGTTTTGGTGCCCTTCCCCAGGTTTGTGCCTCGACACAATCCTGTCTCGGAGCTCTACGGACATTTCCTTCAACCTCATTGCTTGGTTTTTGCTCTGACATGCACTGTCAACCGTGGGACCTTATATAGACAGGTGTGTGCCTTTCCAAATCATGTCCAATCAAATGATTTTACCACAGGTGGACTCCAATCAAGTTGTAGAAGCATCAAGGATGATCAATGGAAACAGGATGCACATATGCTCAATTTCGAGTCTCATTGCAAAGGGTCTGAATACTTATGTAAATAAGTTATTTCTGTTTTTTAGTTTTTATACATTTGCTAAAATAAAGAAATAACTGTTTTCGCTTTGTCATTATTGGTTATTGTGTGTAGATTGCTGAGGAAAAAAACATGTAATCCATTTTAAATAAGGCTGTAATTTAACAAAATGTGGAGAAAGTCAAGGGGTCTGAAAACTTTCTGAAGGTGCTGTATTTCTGGAACTAAGGTCTTCGGTTTTAGATCACTAAAATAATGTTTTCTGCCTCGTGTTCGTTAGGTAACCCTTCACCATCACATCTTTAGTGGTTTTTATGTAGTGATTTAGAAAATAACATCAACTGGACCAAGATAGAACTTTCACAACTGTCTGACAACTTCTAATTGTTTTCTACATGGGATACAATAAATTCACTTTTCCTCAATATAATTTGAAATTACACACAGCATTGGAATAGGAGCCCATTTGGGGCGGCAGGTAGCCTAGTGGTTAGAGCGTTGGGTCTCTCTGATTCAGAGGGGTTGGGTTAAATGTGGAAGACATTCAGTTGGACGACTGGCTATGTATCCCCCTTTCCTTTTCAATTTCAACTGTAAATATTAGCAAAATATAATATCCATTTATAAGCTTTCATTTGTGAAATTTAACTTGTGCAGCAAAGTATACTTTCCAAATGTGTTCCAATCAGTCAATATCTGTTTCCAAGGACACCTGAGCTGTCACACCCAGACCCCACACAGTGCTCTTATCCTTTTCTTTCCAGCCTTCATAACTACTGCCCACACACCCTTATCAACCAATAGTCCATTTGACTACAAAGATTAAGAAACAGACCAGTGCCTACCTTGTTATGCCACAGGTTCAGAAGTGTGTCTCCTATGAAGTGATCTGTATCACACAGATGATGGGTCTCTTTATACAATACAAGAAGGAAGTGCCATGCTATCATGATCTACATGAAACCTTTCACTGTTGTCACCTGTTGCCTTGGCATGATATCTGTTGACAGTGGAAATATCTTTGGTTTCATTGTTCTGGTTCATAAGAAAAGTGACGTACAACTGCCATCAGGATCTTGTATGTTATTACATTTAGGTTTCTTCTCTGCCAGTCAGTATACTACTATTATGGTCCTACAGACGCTGTATCTTAATTTGATCATCCTGTTCTTGCAGGAATTTTTCTGAATAGCAGGAAATGGAAACTTGTAGTGTATTCAAGGCTTTTACAGTTCTTAATATCCAATTTAAAATCTCAGACTTGATTTGCCCTTATGAAATATGTATCAACCCCTACAAAAAAATGTAAATTAATTATAATCCACATAATAATTCACATTTCCGATTGCTGCAGGATTCTTTTCCTGCTGTGAGAAACTGGGTCAAATTAACATGTGGTATCTTTAGGTCAGTTCTGTATGTGTTTTAGCTAACTTGTCTGATTGCTGTTGAGGAGCTGTATGAAGCACATACGACCAAAGCACATAGAGACATGCAACTAGGTTGGTATGCTATTGCTATGCTACCTCCTGTTGAAATGTGAATCTTCACCCCAGTCGGAGGTCCTGAGCGCTCTGGAGCAGGTTTTCCTCAAGGATCTCTCTGTACGTTGCTCCGTTCTTCTTTGCCTCGATCCTGACTAGTTTCAAATAAAATACATCCCCAAAGCATGATGCACCCACCACCATGCTTCACCGTTGGGATGGTGTCAGGTTTCCTCCAGATGTCACACTTGGCATTCAGGCCAACGAGTTCAATCTTGGTTTCATCAGACCAGAAAATCTTGTTTCTCATGGTCTGAGAGTCTTAAGGTGTCTTTTGGAACATTCCAAGCGGGCTTTCATGTGCCTTTTACTGAGGAGTGGCTTCCGTCTGGCCAATCTACCATAAAGGTCTGATTGGTGGAGTACTGCAGAGATGGTTGTCCTTCTGGAAGTTTCTCTCATCTCCACAGAGGAACTCTAGCGCTCTGTCAGAGTGACCATCGGGTTCTTGGTCACCTCCCTGAACAAGGGCCTTCTCCTCAATTGCTCAGTTCGGCTGGGCTGCCAGCTGTAGGAAGAGTCTTGGTGATTCCAAACTTTTTCCATTTAAGAATGATGGAGGCCACTGTGTTGTTGGAGACCTTCAATGCTGCAGAAATGTTTTGGTGCCCTTCCCCAGGTTTGTGCCTCGACACAATCCTGTCTCGGAGCTCTACGGACATTTCCTTCAACCTCATTGCTTGGTTTTTGCTCTGACATGCACTGTCAACCGTGGGACCTTATATAGACAGGTGTGTGCCTTTCCAAATCATGTCCAATCAAATGATTTTACCACAGGTGGACTCCAATCAAGTTGTAGAAGCATCAAGGATGATCAATGGAAACAGGATGCACATATGCTCAATTTCGAGTCTCATTGCAAAGGGTCTGAATACTTATGTAAATAAGTTATTTCTGTTTTTTAGTTTTTATACATTTGCTAAAATAAAGAAATAACTGTTTTCGCTTTGTCATTATTGGTTATTGTGTGTAGATTGCTGAGGAAAAAAACATGTAATCCATTTTAAATAAGGCTGTAATTTAACAAAATGTGGAGAAAGTCAAGGGGTCTGAAAACTTTCTGAAGGTGCTGTATTTCTGGAACTAAGGTCTTCGGTTTTAGATCACTAAAATAATGTTTTCTGCCTCGTGTTCGTTAGGTAACCCTTCACCATCACATCTTTAGTGGTTTTTATGTAGTGATTTAGAAAATAACATCAACTGGACCAAGATAGAACTTTCACAACTGTCTGACAACTTCTAATTGTTTTCTACATGGGATACAATAAATTCACTTTTCCTCAATATAATTTGAAATTACACACAGCATTGGAATAGGAGCCCATTTGGGGCGGCAGGTAGCCTAGTGGTTAGAGCGTTGGGTCTCTCTGATTCAGAGGGGTTGGGTTAAATGTGGAAGACATTCAGTTGGACAACTGGCTATGTATCCCCCTTTCCTTTTCAATTTCAACTGTAAATATTAGCAAAATATAATATCCATTTATAAGCTTTCATTTGTGAAATTTAACTTGTGCAGCAAAGTATACCTTCCAAATGTGTTCCAATCAGTCAATATGTTTTTCCATGGACACCTGAGCTGTCACACCCAGACCCCACACAGTGCTCTTATCCTTTTCTTTCCAGCCTTCATAACTACTGCCCACACACCCTTATCAACCAATAGTCCATTTGACTATAAAGATCAACAAACTGACCAGTGCCTACCTTGTTATGCCACAGGATCAGAAGTGTGTCTCCTATGAAGTGATCTGTATCACACAGATGATGGGTCTCTTTATACAATACAAGAAGGAAGTGCCATGCTATCATGATCTACATGAAACCTTTCACTGTTGTCACCTGTTGCCTTGGCATGATATCTGTTGACAGTGGAAATATCTTTGGTTTCATTGTTCTGGTTCAGAAGAAGAGTCACTTACAACTGCCATCAGGATCTTGTATATTATTACATTGATGTTTCTTCTCTGCCAGTCAGTATGCTACTAGCCTGGTCCTACAGATGCTGTATCTTAATTTGATCATCCTGTTGTTGCAGAAATTTTTCTGAACAGCAGGACATTCAAACTTGTAGTGTATTCAAGGCTTCTAAAGTTTTTAATTTCCAATTTAAAATCTCAGATTTGATTTGCCGTGACAAAAAATCCCTACAAAAAATGCAATTAATTATAATCCACATAATAATTCTTATTTTCTGTTGATGCTGGATTATTTTCCTGCTATGAGAAACTGGGTCAAATTAAGATACGGTATCTATAGGTCAGTTCTGTATGTGTTTTAGCTAACTTGTCTGATTGCTGTTGAGGAGCTGTATAAAGCACATAGAGACCAACTAGGTTGGTATGCTATTGCTTTGCTACTTCCGGTCAATTCACTGTGTAAATCTCATTAAAATTAGATTAGTGACTGACTCTACCTTTTGGTTTGGTGGAAAAAAAGAGGTCAGTTTCTTGTCTCTGATGATGTTTTCTAGGATGTTGTTCTGACAGTCTTTACTGACAGTCCTTATCTGGTGGATAGAGGTTTCACAATATAAACTACATCCTGGTACTTTGCTACACAACACTACTCGATCTAAAAAACTTTTGATGTAAAACACCATTACATCACCTTTACTAAGGAAATATGTTGTGACTGCATGAGGCAATATTTGACCCACATCCTGTTGTTTCTGTATAATGAGTAACAGACATGTCATTTTCCTTACAGCATAACTTCCGGCGCCGACAGAGATGGCCGCCTCGCTTCGCGTTCCTAGGAAACTATGCAGTATTTTGTTTTTTATGTGTTACTTCTTACATTGTTACCCCAGAAAATCTTAGGTTTTATTACATACTGTCACGACTCCCGCCGAAGTCGGCCCCTCTCCTTGTTCGGGCGGCGTTCGGCGGTCGACGTCACCGGCTTACTAGTTACCACCGATCGATGTTTCACTGGGATTTGAAATGGTCAGTGATCTGTTTATTAACTTGGCTTTCAAAGACTTTAGAAAGGCAGGGCAGGATGGAAATAGGTATGTAACAGTTTGGGTCTAGGGTGTCACCCCCTTTGAAGAGGGGGATGACCGCGGCAACTTTCCAATCTCTAGGGATCTTGGACGATACGAAAGAGAGGTTGAACAGACTGGTAATATGGGTTGCAACAATGGCAGCGGATAGTTTTAGAAAAAGAGGGTCCAGATTGTTTAACCTCTTACAGCTACTTAAGGCCAGGGGGCAGTATTGAGAATTTTGAAAAAAAGATGTGCCCATATTAACTTGTTTGGGATAGGGGGCAGTATTTTCATGGCTGGATAAAAAACGTACCCGATTTGAACTGGTTACTGCTCTTGCCCAGAAACGAGAATATGCATATTATTAGTAGTTATTTGGATAGAAAACACTCTAAATTTTCTAAAACTGTTTGAATGGTGTCTGTGAGTATAACAGAACTCATATGGCAGGCCAAAACCTGAGAAGATTCCATACAGGAAGTTCCCTGTCTGACCATTTGTTCACCTTCTGTGGCATCTCTATCAAAAAGAGAATATCTCTGCTGTAATGTGACATTTTCCAAGGCTTCCATAGGCTCTTAGAAGGCGGGAGAAAGTTAAATGGCGTCTCTCCAGTCTCTGGGCGAAATACAGCAGGAGTTTTTGTTAGTGGTCACCTTGGAACAGTTACACTAGAAATGTTGAGAACTAGCGAATTCATTCCAACCGGGAGACGTTGTATTCAAAGAAAGAAAGAAAAATTCACATGTGAATTCGCCATGTTTTTCTTTCTCTCTTTGAATCAATACAACGTCTCCCGGTTGGAATGAATTCGCCATGTTTTTCTTTCTCTCTTTGAATCAATACAACGTCTCCCGGTTAGAATATTTTCACTATTTTACAAGAAAAATAGCATAAAAATGTATTTTAAACAGCGTTTGACATGCTTTGAATTACGGTAATGGAATATTTTTAAATATTTTGTCACGTTATGAGACATGCGCGTCACCCTTCGGATAGTGACTTGAACTCACAAACAAAACGCCGCTATTTGAATATAACTATGGATTATTTGGAACCTAAACAACATTTGTTGTTGAAGTAGAAGTCCTGGGAGTGCATTCTGACGAAGAACAGCAAAGGTAATGACATTTTTCTTATAGTAATTCTGAATTTAGTGTGCGCCAAAATTAGTTGGTGTCACATTAGCTAGCCATTATGGCCGGGCTATCTACTCAGAATATTGCAAAATGTGCTTTTGCCGAAAAGCTATTTTAAAATCTGACACCGCGATTGCATAAAGGACGGCTGTATCTATAATTCTTAAAATAATTGTTATGTATTTTGTCAAGGTTTATCGTGAGTAATTTAATAAATTCACCGGACGAGTGGGTATGCTAGTTCTCAACATCACATGCTAATGTAAAAAGCTGTTTTTTGATATAAATATGAACTTGATTGAACAAAACATGCATGTATTGTATAACATAATGTCCTAGGAGTGTCATCTGATGAAGATCATCAAAGGTTAGTGCTGCATTTAGCTGTGGTTTTGGTTTTTGTGACATATATGCTTGCATGAAAATGGCTGTGTGATTACTTTTTGGCTGGGTACTCTCCTAACATAATCTAATGTTTTGCTTTCGCTGTAAAGCCTTTTTGAAATCGGACAACGTAGTTAGATTAACTAGAGTCTTATCTTTCAAATGGTGTAAAATAGTAATATGTTTGAGAAATTGAAGTTCTTGCATTTTAGAGGTATTTGTATTTCGCGCCACGCTCTACGATTGGATATTGGTGCGACGTTCCGCTAGCGGAGATGTAACAGGTTAAACAGGTTAAACTGCCTCCTACACAAACTCAGAAGCTAGGATATGCATATTATTATTAGATTTGGATAGAAAACACTCTAAAGTTTCTAAAACTTTTTGAATGTTGTCTGTAAGTATAACAGAACTCATATGGCAGTCAAAACCCTGAGACAAATCCTAACAGGAAGTGGAAAACTGATGTGTGGAATCACTTTCAAGCCTTTGCCTATGAAACACACAGGGACTGGTTACTCATTTGGCACTTCCTAAGGCTTCCACTTTACAAAGTAGTTTGAGTCTTCTCCGGTAAAAACTGACCGAACGAGAAGCCTGGAAAGTTTGTCATAAGGGGAAGGCCATTACTACTATGATGCGCGTGCATGTGGGGACTCTTTCGTTCCGAAATGTTTTATAAGACAATGCAATCGTCCGCCTTGAATATTATTGAGGTTCTGATTGAAAAAGGCCCTAAAGATTTATGCTATACAACGTTTGACATGTTTGAATGAATGTAAATAAAAAAATTGTACTTTCGTGGCGACATGTTCCGCGCGCTTCGTACATTTTGAATAGCCTTCAGAACGCGCTAACAAGAAGGAGCTATTTGGACATAAATTATGAACTTTTTCGAACAAAACAACATTTGTTGTGGACCTGGGAAATCCTGGAAGTGCCTTCTGATGAAGATAATCAAAGGTAAGTGAATATTTACAATACTATATTTGATTTTAGATGACTCCAAGATGGCGCTAGTCTGTGTAGCCTAGTGTATTTTTCTGAGCATAGTACCTCGTTTATTGCAAAGTGTGATTTCCCAGTAAAGTTATTTTTAAATCGGGCAATGCGGTTGCATTCACGAGATGTTAATCTATAATTCTTTGAATGACAATATTAGATTTTACCAACGTTTTCGAATAGTATTTTAGTAAATTGTAGCGCTTATTCACCATATGTATTGGAGGGAAAATATTTTCTGAACATCACGCCCCAATGTAAAATGCTGTTTTTATATATAAATATGAACTTTAGCGAACAAAAGAATGCATGTATTGTGTAACATGATGTCCTAGGAGTGTCATCTAATGAAGATTGTCAAAAGGTTAGTGCTTCATTTAGCTGTGTTTTGGTTATTTGTGATGCATGTGGTTGGTCGGAAAATGGAGGTGTGGTTATTTGTGTCGATGTACACTCCTAACATAATGTAATGTTTTGCTTTCGCTGTAAAGCCTTTTTGAAATCAGACAACATGGTTCGATTCAGGAGAATCGAACCATCTATAAAACGGTGTCAGATAGTCCTATGTTTGAGAAGTAGATATTATTAGATTTGTGGTTTTGAATACGGTGCTCTGATTTTTAACAAAAATTGATCCCGCTAATGGGATTGTAGCGTCAAGAAGCTAACCCAGCTGATTTGTACGGGTCCAGGTTTTGCAGCTCTTTCAGAACATCTGCTATCTGGATTTGGGTGAAGGAGAAGCTGGGGAGGCTTGGGCGAGTAGCTGCGGGGGGGGAGCTGTTGGCCGGGGTTTCAGTAGCCAGGAGGAAGGCATGGCCAGCCGTTGAGAAATGCTTATTGAAATTTTTGATTATCATGGATTTATCGGTTGTGACCGTGTTACCTAGCCTCAATGCAGTGGGCAGCTGGGAGGAGGTGCTCTTGTTCTCCATGGACTTTGAAGTGTCCCAAAACTTTTTGGAGTTACAGCTACAGGATGCAAATTTCTGCTTGAAAAAGCTAGCCTTTGCTTTCCTGACTGACTGCGTGTATTGATTCCTGACTTCCCTGAACAGTTGTATATCACGGGGACTATTCAATGCTATTGCAGTCCGCCACAGGATGTTTTTGTGCTGGTCAAGGGCAGTCAGGTCTGGAGTGAACCAAGGGCTATATCTGTTCTTAGTTCTGCATTTTTTTAACATTGCATGCTTATCAAAGATGGTGAGGAAATTACTTTTAAAGAATGACCAGGCATCCTCGACTGATGGGATGAGGTCAATATCCTTCCAGGATACCCGGGCCAGGTCGATTAGAAAGGCCAGCTCGCAGTAGTGTTTTAGGGAGTGTTTGACAGTGATGAGGGGTGGTCGTTTGACCGCGGACCCATAGCGGATACAGGCAATGAGGCAGTGATCGCTGAGATCCTGATTGAAAACATTGGCGGTGTATTTGGAGGGCAAGTTGGTCAGGATAACGTCTATGAGGGTGCCCATGTTTACAGATTTGGGGTTGTACCTGGTGGGTTCCTTGATGATTTGTGTGAGATTGAGGTCATCTAGCTTAAATTGTAGGACTGCCGGGGTGTTAACTTGTTAGGGCTAGGGGGCAGTATTTACACCGCCGGATAAAAAACGTACCCGATATAATCTGGTTACCACTCCTACCCAGTTACTAGAATATGCATATACTTATTAGATATGGATAGAAAACACCCTAAAGTTTCTAAAACTGTTTGAATGGTGTCTGTGAGTATAACAGAACTCATTTGGCAGGCCAAAACGTGAGAAGATTCTGTACAGGAAGTACCCTGTCTGACCATTTCTTGCCCTTCTTTGTCATCTCTATTCATTACAAAGGATCTCTGCTGTTACGTGACACTTCCTACGGCTCCAATGGGCTCTCAGAGCCCGGGAAAAACCTGAATGACGTAAATCAAAGCCCTGGCTGAAACACACGAGCGCTTTTGCTAAGTGGTCTATCAGAGGACAAAGGGCTTCATGCTCGTGCACTGGCCGCCCCCGTCTTTCTGTTTTTCCCTCTATTTAGCGAAACACAGATTCCCGGTCGGAATATTATCGCTTTTTTACGAGAAAAATGGCATAAAAATTGATTTTAAACATGCTCTATCTTCAAGTCATTAGAGAATTATTTCTGTTGTAGCTTGGGGCAAATTCACATGTTTGTTGCTATGGTTATGGTGATGTCATCCCACAGGTGTGTCCCAGAGTAGTGGAGGTAAATGGGTCTCTGGCAACGATTTGCTTTAGGCTGTTAGCTGTCACAGTGTGACTGAGCCTTAACACCTTTCGTTTTTCCAGTGCTCTGACTCTGGAAAAAGTCTCACTCAAGGTAGATAGGTGGTGCATCATTAAAATGTCTATGAAGCAGCTGTCTCTCTCTCTCTCTGACCATTGTCATGACTGGCCTGCTCGGGTCAGGTTACCGTGGACCACAATCCTACAAAGAGATCTCTCACACCCACCAGAGGGGAAGAGATGGAGATGTATGGAGATGGGGGGTTTTATGACACCTCACGCCCATTGTAAATTTAAGGCAGCAGGCAAAATGTCTTTGTCCTCTCACTATGGAGAACCGGCATCAGAACATTAGCATGCAATAAATGGACTTTGGGACAGTAGGTTTCATCAGCCACAATGGTGGTAATGATGATAGATGGAATATGAACATGAATGTTGTTTTTGTTATGTTGTTAAAAGTTAAATGACGACGTTATAACGAAAACATTGTAACTTTAAGTGTTTTTCTAATATGTGCCTGTTGTTTGCATACTGTACGTTGTGTGGAAAATGTCCAGATCAAAGAGAACGTTTTTGTAAAGATGAAATGTGAAGTTAGTTGTCTAAATTGGATCTGACTAAAACCCAGACCTTGCCTTGTAACTTGGTACGCCCAGAGAATTGCCCTAAAGGCGGAAACGCCCATTTCTGACCCGAGGGTATAAAACATGTGAGTTAAGAATTAACATATTAGACTAAGGACCCTGAGCTGCAGCCAAGGTCTGAGTGGTCAGAAAACTCAAAACGCAACACGAGGTTGAAGAAGACAAAGGAACCTTTTAACAACATATGCTACGGACGAGTAGCTGTATCTAAAGGGGGTGAATTCCAGCAGGACCACCCGGTCACCACTCCTCAAGGAATCTTGTGTCTACGCTGTTTTCCTTCCCACGCTGGAATAATCCACACGGCTTATTAGCCCTCCTCCCGAAAACCCATTTTCAGAGCAAGGGCAAGGAAACAGAACACTAACCAAAAGGACACTGACATCGTGAGGAGAAACAGATAGTTACACCCGATAACCGAACACGGACCGTCATCAGAGACTGTATGTTTGTGTATGTGTAACTTAGATTATCATTTTAGCTTGTTAGCAAATAAATAGTCAACTCAATCGGTGTGGTACGGACTTATTTAGTGAGACTCGGGTTTGTGCAGATTCCCGAATAATGCGACGTTCAGAATGAGACTGTAGAGGAAATTGATTAATTAGCGACTGTTGTAAAATCGATATTCTAATATTCTTTGAGTTAATTTTGGAAATAAAAACTTAATAATGCTAAAACTTTCCCATGGTGCCGCAGGTTAATGAGTTAATAATTGCCTGATTCATTTAATCAAGTAATTATAAACCGTTAATCCTTCGACTTGCAGCAAACGTCACATTAATCAACACAACGTCACGACAACAGAGACCTTCCCATAACATGCAGTGTGGAGCACCAGCTCTCTCTCTCGCTCTCTCTGGACAGAGACCTTCCCCCAGAGGGTTCTCCCATTGTTGTGCTTTGTATGGTGTGTCGAATTGTATTTCTTGGGAAATTTGTACGTTTTTATAAAAAATGGGACTGATGATTATATGACAACAACAATGAAGATGATGATGATGATAAATAGTTGCTCTCACTCAGTTTTGCCTGTAAATGAGATGTTACCTTATAGATAACAGGTTATGGTTGAGGACCAGCAAATGTTGAAACATTCGTATAATTGAAGGTTAAATAAATGTAAGATGACATCCTACATTTTATGTTATTTTATCTAAATAATGGTGTTAATCACCACATCCTCATCGGCAGACTCAGTAGCCTTGGTTTCTCAAACGATTGCGTCGCCTGGTTCACCAACTACTTCTCTGATAGAGTTCAGCGTGTCAAATCGGAGGGCCTGTTGTCCGGACCTCTGGCAGTCTCTATGGGGGTACCACAGGGTTCAATTCTTGGGCCAACTCTTTTCTCTGTATACATCAATGATGTCGCTCTTGCTGCTGGTGAATCTCTGATCCACCTCTACGCAGACGACACCATTCTGTATACTTCTGGCCCTTCTTTGGACACTGTGTTAACAACCCTCCAGACGAGCTTCAATGCCATACAACTCTCCTTCCGTGGCCTCCAACTGCTCCTAAATACAAGTAAAACTAAATGCATGCTCTTCAACCGATCGCTGCCTGCACCTGCCCACCTGTCCAGCATCACTTCTCTGGACGGTTCTGACTTAGAATTTGTGGACAACTACAAATACCTAGGTGTCTGGTTAGACTGTAAACTCTCCTTCCAGACTCACATCAAACATCTCCAATCCAAAGTTAAATCTAGAATTGGCTTCCTATTTCGCAACAAAGCATCCTTCACTCATGCTGCCAAACATACCCTCGTAAAACTGACCATCCTACCAATCCTCGACTTCGGCGATGTCATTTACAAAACAGCCTCCAATACCCTACTCAACAAGATGGATGCAGTCTATCACAGTGCCATCCGTTTTGTCACCAAAGCCCCATATACTACCCACCACTGCGACCTGTACGCTCTCGTTGGCTGGCCTTCGCTTCATAATCGTCGCCAAACACATTGGCTCCAGGTCATCTACAAGACCCTGCTAGGTAAAGTCCCCCCTTATCTCCGCTCACTGGTCACCATAGCAGCACCCACCTGTAGCACGCGCTCCAGCAGATATATCTCTCTGGTCACCCCTAAAGTCAATTACTCCTTTGGCCGTCTCTCCTTCCAGTTCTCTGCCGCCAATGACTGGAACGAACTACAAAAATCTCTGAAACTGGAAACACTTATCTCCCTCACTAGCTTTAAGCACCAGCTGTCAGAGGAGCTCACAGATCACTGCACCTGTACATAGCCCATCTATAATTTAGCCCAAAGAACTACCTCTTCCCCTACTGTATTTAATTATTTGATTTATTTTGCTCCTTTGCACCATATTATTTATATTTGAACTTTGAACTTTCTTAAAATAACAAATCTACCATTCCAGTGTTTTACTTACTATACTGTATTTACTCTGCCACCATGGCCTTTTTGCCTTTACCTCCCTTATCTCACATAATTTGCTCACATTGTATACAGTCTTATTTTTCTACTGTATTATTGATTGTATGTTGTTTTACTCCATGTGTAACTCTGTGTTGTTGTATGTTCTCGAACTGCTTTGCTTTATCTTGGCTTGCCTACCTGGTTAAATAAAGGTTAAATAAAATAAAAAATTACTAAAAAAGTACCCAGACTTTGGACTTGCAATTCTTGGAGATTTCAACCGCCTCAATGTCCATGAAATCTGCCTTAACAACAGTTCAGAAGAACACCAGAGGTGAAGCCATCCGGGTCGTTCCATTTCAGCAAGCCATGACACCCACATCTGATTGTTCTGAATGGTTTCTGTAGTCAGAAACAAATAAGATAAGCATTCCTGCCACATTATGTTGAAAGACAATTTGAACTCAGAGAAACTAAACTAATTGATTGCACCAATATTGTCCATTTCAATGTGTAGGTTTCACACTATGTTCAATAAATACAGTATAGTACCTACTGTCTGATTTGTACCAAACCTCTTCTTAGCAATGATTATACTTGAGGAATCTCAAATAAATGGTCAAAAGCCACCCACAGACCCCCCAGGGCCCACACCAAACCCACCCAATGGCCAGTATACACTATCAGTTCTCTATGTTTGACCAGTAGTATGAAGTTGTGGCTTGGAGAATTGTTTATTCATACTATGTAATGTATCATCACTGAATGTTGTGTTTTTACCCCCTGTTCAGGGAAATTAGTAATTGAAGTTGTCAGGTTTATGTCCCATCTCCTGATGTTACCAGATTCTGACCACTAGACGATGCTGTTCCTGCTGTTAGGTGTAAAATGTGTGACGATTCCCCCAGTTAAAATTATAACCATTTATTGGGTAGCGGGTAGTGAGATCTGCATTACCCAGAGGGTAGTGAGGTCTGCACAACGCATCACCGGGGGCAAACTACCTGCTCTCCAGGACACCGACACAACCCGATGTCACAGGAAGGCCAAAAAGATCATCAAGGACAACAACCACCCGTGCCACTGCCTGTTCACCCTGCTATCATCCAGAAGGCGAGGTCAGTACAGGTGCATCAAGGCTGGGACCGAGAGACTGAAAAACAGCTTCTATCTCAAGGCCATCAGACTGTTAAACAGCCATCACTAACATTGAGTGGCTGCTGCAAACATACTGACTCAACTCCAGCCATATTAATAATTAAAATAATTCAATGTAATAAATGTACCACTAGCCGCTTTAAACAATGCCACTTTATAAAATGTTTACATACCCTACATTACTCATGTATACACTGTACTCTAGGCCATCTACTGCATCTTGCCTATGCCATTTGGCCATCATTCATTCATATATTTTTATGTACATATTCTTATTCATTCCTTTACACGTGTGTGTATAAGGTAGTTGTTGTGGAATTGTTAGGGTAGATTACTTGTTAGATATTACTGCATGGTCGGAACTAGAAGCACAAGAATTTCGCTACACTTGCATTAACATCTGCTAACCATGTGTATGTGACAAATACATTTGATTTGATTTGATTTTGATTTGACCTATGTTTTGTCAACCACCAATTCAGGACAAAGAAACTCTAACAATTGGCATGTGGCTGTTCTTTCAGCAGCATAGTGCACTGGTCTGTATCGGTTTGTTGTCCTGAGTTAAGTAAACACTTTCTGCATCTATCTTGGCATATCGAACCTCTCCCCACCCTCGTCCCTTTAACAATCTCCAGTTCACATAACCTCCATTGTGTTGAATGTTTAAGGAATGTTGGCGAACGCGAATGTTACACCCCTTGTCTCTTCAGAGGAACATCAATCTACATGCTTAGTTGGCAATTAGCCATCTATCTTCAAACTACTCCGCCTCTTTAACACCCACCCAGAAAACTCTCACGCATACCTGCAACAGGGCCGATGTCCAACACGTCTGATCTGATGATTGGAGTGGGGAAATCTGTTACCCAGTTCTATCCAGTTACTATGACTGTAGAAGTCCTGAAAATATATGAATGACAAGTTGTTTAAAATAGTGTTATGCCAAATGTCATGTTATTGATTTATTATTGAGAAAACTGTTTAAATGCTTTTAGCAAAACTAATATTTCAGCAAAAGCACTCTCTCTTGTCTTGTGGAGTAAGGAGATAATGAAAATAATTTACATTTATTTTTTTATTTTTTTTATTTATTTCACCTTTATTTAACCAGGTAGGCAAGTTGAGAACAAGTTCTCATTTACAACTGCGACCTGGCCAAGATAAAGCAAAGCAGTGTGACACAGACAACAACACAGAGTTACACATGGAGTAAATACCAAATCACCTCTAAGGTGTGAAAAATGTCACCCAGCTTCTGTCTTGCTGCCTCAAAGTTCCCTTGCTTGATGCTGGCTTTGACAGAGGTCACGCCATCTGTGATGAGTTTCCGCCCCTCCACGAACGTCTCCCCATCAAAGTGGTACTCTTCATTGAAAAGGTGACGGAAGTCAACTCCGGCATTTCTCCAGGTGACGTCTGATATGGCACTCAGGAAACTCTTAGCAGACCCCGATGAGGAGCAGGCTAGAGCCAGAGACTCTGCACTCAGTGGTCCGGGCTACAAACAAACACACACACACACAAATGTAAATAAACTGTATTCTACTATATACTGTACTACATTAGAAAACACAACACCAATACTTTCTTTACTATGACAAAAGTATAAATATAAAACAGTGACTGTATATGGATCTGATGTAGTCTTTAGTTTTGTGGCTTTAGTTTACTTACCGCCAGAGTGAAGTCTCTTCCCTCAGCAGAGGCCAGCTGCTTGCACACCTGTGCCGTGGTCTGTAAGATGGCTTCCCTAGTGATCTCCAGGTGGTCCATGGACCTGCCTGCGAAGAGCACCAAGAACCCCTGGACCCCTGTCTGCAGGAGAAGGAGAGAGACTATGGCCAGGACTGATGACATCATCAACCTGTCTTTGGGAGGGAGAGGACAGTCAACATGACTTATCATAATATTATAGTTTAATCATACAGTGCCTTCAGAAAGTATTCACAACCCTTGACTTTTTCCACATGTTGTATTCTTACAGACAGAACATACAATGGATAAAAATGTGTTTTTTTGTCAGTGGCCTACACATAACGTCAAAGCGGATTTTTTCATACAAAAATAAATAATTAAAGGCTGAAATAAGTATTCAACCCCTTTGATATGGCAAGCCTAAATAAGTTCAGGAGTAAAAATCTGTTTAAAGAGCTACCCTCCTGAAGGTTTTAACTCCAACCCTGTTCTAAAAGAGCTACCCTCCAGTAGGTTTTAACTCCAACCCTGTTCTTAAAGAACTACCCTCCAGTAGGTTTTTACTCCAACCCTGTTCCTGGAGAATTACCCTCCAGTAGGTTTTAACTCCAACCCTGTTCTTAAAGAGCTACCCTCCTGTAGGTTTTAACTCCAACCCTGTTCTTAAAGAACTACCCTCCAGTAGGTTTTTACTCCAACCCTGTTCCTGGAGAATTACCCTCCAGTAGGTTTTTACTCCAACCCCAGTTGTAACAAACCAGATTCAGCCTATCAACCAGCTACTCAGGTGTGCTAGCTCAGGGTTTCCAAAACTCGGTGCCGGCCCCCCGTGTGCACATTTTGGTTTTTGTCCTAGCACTACACAGCTGATTCAAATAACCAACTCATCATCAAGCTTTGGTTATTTGAATCAGCTGTGTAGTGCTACGGCAAATATCACAAAGTGCATTCAGGGGGGGCCCTATGACTGAGTTTGGGAAACCCTGCGGTAGATTAGGGTTGGAGTGAAAACCTACAGGGAGGTAGTTCTCCAGGAACAGGTTTGGAGAGCCCTGATATAAAGATTAAATAAAATAAAAAAATCACAATCATGCTCTTCTTCAAGTCATTAGAGAATTATTTCTGTTGTAGCTTGGGGCAAATTCACATGTTTGTTGCTATGGTTATGGCGATGTCATCCCACAGGTGTGTCCCAGAGTAGTGGAGGTAAATGGGTCTCTGGCAATGATTTGCTTTAGGCTGTTAGCTGTCACAGTGTGACTGAGCCTTAACACCTTTCGTTTTTCCAGTGCTCGGACTCTGGAAAAAGTCTCACTCAAGGTAGATAGGTGGTGCATCATTAAAATGTCTATGAAGCAGCTGTCTCTCTCTCTCTCTGACCATTGTCATGACTGGCCTGCTCGGGTCAGGTTACCGTGGACCACAATCCTACAAAGAGATCTCTCAAACCCACCAGAGGGGAAGAGATGGAGATGTATGGAGATGGGGGGTTTTATGACACCTCACGCCCATTGTAAATTTAAGGCAGCAGGCAAAATGTCTTTGTCCTCTCACTATGGAGAACCGGCATCAGAACATTAGCATGCAATAAATGGACTTTGGGACAGTAGGTTTCATCAGCCACAATGGTGGTAATGATGATAGATGGAATATGAACATGAATGTTGTTTTTGTTATGTTGTTAAAAGTTAAATGACGACGTTATAACGAAAACATTGTAACTTTAAGTGTTTTTCTAATATGTGCCTGTTGTTTGCATACTGTACGTTGTGTGGAAAATGTCCAGATCAAAGAGAACGTTTTTGTAAAGATGAAATGTGAAGTTAGTTGTCTAAATTGGATCTGACTAAAACCCAGACCTTGCCTTGTAACTTGGTACGCCCAGAGAATTGCCCTAAAGGCGGAAACGCCCATTTCTGACCCGAGGGTATAAAACATGTGAGTTAAGAATTAACATATTAGACTAAGGACCCTGAGCTGCAGCCAAGGTCTGAGTGGTCAGAAAACTCAAAACGCAACACGAGGTTGAAGAAGACAAAGGAACCTTTTAACAACATATGCTACGGACGAGTAGCTGTATCTAAAGGGGGTGAATTCCAGCAGGACCACCCGGTCACCACTCCCCAAGGAATCTTGTGTCTACGCTGTTTTCCTTCCCACGCTGGAATCATCCACACGACTTATTAGCCCTCCTCCCGAAAACCCATTTTCAGAGCAAGGGCAAGGAAACAGAACACTAACCAAAAGGACACTGACATCGTGAGGAGAAACAGATAGTTACACCCGATAACCGAACACGGACCGTCATCAGAGACTGTATGTTTGTGTATGTGTAACTTAGATTATCATTTTAGCTTGTTAGCAAATAAATAGTCAACTCAATCGGTGTGGTACGGACTTATTTAGTGAGACTCGGGTTTGTGCAGATTCCCGAATAATGCGACGTTCAGAATGAGACTGTAGAGGAAATTGATTAATTAGCGACTGTTGTAAAATCGATATTCTAATATTCTTTGAGTTAATTTTGGAAATAAAAACTTAATAACGCTAAAACTTTCCCATGGTGCCGCAGGTTAATGAGTTAATAATTGCCTGATTCATTTAATCAAGTAATTATAAACCGTTAATCCTTCGACTTGCAGCAAACGTCACATTAATCAACACAACGTCACGACAACAGAGACCTTCCCATAACATGCAGTGTGGAGCACCAGCTCTCTCTCTCGCTCTCTCTGGACAGAGACCTTCCCCCAGAGGGTTCTCCCATTGTTGTGCTTTGTATGGTGTGTCGAATTGTATTTCTTGGGAAATTTGTACGTTTTTATAAAAAATGGGACTGATGATTATATGACAACAACAATGAAGATGATGATGATGATAAATAGTTGCTCTCACTCAGTTTTGCCTGTAAATGAGATGTTACCTTATAGATAACAGGTTATGGTTGAGGACCAGCAAATGTTGAAACATTCGTATAATTGAAGGTTAAATAAATGTAAGATGACATCCTACATTTTATGTTATTTTATCTAAATAATGGTGTTAATCACCACATCCTCATCGGCAGACTCAGTAGCCTTGGTTTCTCAAACGATTGCGTCGCCTGGTTCACCAACTACTTCTCTGATAGAGTTCAGCGTGTCAAATCGGAGGGCCTGTTGTCCGGACCTCTGGCAGTCTCTATGGGGGTACCACAGGGTTCAATTCTTGGGCCAACTCTTTTCTCTGTATACATCAATGATGTCGCTCTTGCTGCTGGTGAATCTCTGATCCACCTCTACGCAGATGACACCATTCTGTATACTTCTGGCCCTTCTTTGGACACTGTGTTAACAACCCTCCAGACGAGCTTCAATGCCATACAACTCTCCTTCCGTGGCCTCCAACTGCTCCTAAATACAAGTAAAACTAAATGCATGCTCTTCAACCGATCGCTGCCTGCACCTGCCCACCTGTCCAGCATCACTTCTCTGGACGGTTCTGACTTAGAATTTGTGGACAACTACAAATACCTAGGTGTCTGGTTAGACTGTAAACTCTCCTTCCAGACTCACATCAAACATCTCCAATCCAAAGTTAAATCTAGAATTGGCTTCCTATTTCGCAACAAAGCATCCTTCACTCATGCTGCCAAACATACCCTCGTAAAACTGACCATCCTACCAATCCTCGACTTCGGCGATGTCATTTACAAAACAGCCTCCAATACCCTACTCAACAAGATGGATGCAGTCTATCACAGTGCCATCCGTTTTGTCACCAAAGCCCCATATACTACCCACCACTGCGACCTGTACGCTCTCGTTGGCTGGCCTTCGCTTCATAATCGTCGCCAAACACATTGGCTCCAGGTCATCTACAAGACCCTGCTAGGTAAAGTCCCCCCTTATCTCCGCTCACTGGTCACCATAGCAGCACCCACCTGTAGCACGCGCTCCAGCAGATATATCTCTCTGGTCACCCCTAAAGTCAATTACTCCTTTGGCCGTCTCTCCTTCCAGTTCTCTGCCGCCAATGACTGGAACGAACTACAAAAATCTCTGAAACTGGAAACACTTATCTCCCTCACTAGCTTTAAGCACCAGCTGTCAGAGGAGCTCACAGATCACTGCACCTGTACATAGCCCATCTATAATTTAGCCCAAACAACTACCTCTTCCCCTACTGTATTTAATTATTTGATTTATTTTGCTCCTTTGCACCATATTATTTATATTTGAACTTTGAACTTTCTTAAAATAACAAATCTACCATTCCAGTGTTTTACTTACTATACTGTATTTACTCTGCCACCATGGCCTTTTTGCCTTTACCTCCCTTATCTCACATAATTTGCTCACATTGTATACAGTCTTATTTTTCTACTGTATTATTGATTGTATGTTGTTTTACTCCATGTGTAACTCTGTGTTGTTGTATGTTCTCGAACTGCTTTGCTTTATCTTGGCTTGCCTACCTGGTTAAATAAAGGTGAAATAAAATAAAAAATTACTAAAAAAGTACCCAGACTTTGGACTTGCAATTCTTGGAGATTTCAACCGCTTCAATGTCCATGAAATCTGCCTTAACAACAGTTCAGAAGAACACCAGAGGTGAAGCCATCCGGGTCGTTCCATTTCAGCAAGCCATGACACCCACATCTGATTGTTCTGAATGGTTTCTGTAGTCAGAAACAAATAAGATAAGCATTCCTGCCACATTATGTTGAAAGACAATTTGAACTCAGAGAAACTAAACTAATTGATTGCACCAATATTGTCCATTTCAATGTGTAGGTTTCACACTATGTTCAATAAATACAGTATAGTACCTACTGTCTGATTTGTACCAAACCTCTTCTTAGCAATGATTATACTTGAGGAATCTCAAATAAATGGTCAAAAGCCACCCACAGACCCCCCAGGGCCCACACCAAACCCACCCAATGGCCAGTATACACTATCAGTTCTCTATGTTTGACCAGTAGTATGAAGTTGTGGCTTGGAGAATTGTTTATTCATACTATGTAATGTATCATCACTGAATGTTGTGTTTTTACCCCCTGTTCAGGGAAATTAGTAATTGAAGTTGTCAGGTTTATGTCCCATCTCCTGATGTTACCAGATTCTGACCACTAGACGATGCTGTTCCTGCTGTTAGGTGTAAAATGTGTGACGATTCCCCCAGTTAAAATTATAACCATTTATTGGGTAGCGGGTAGTGAGATCTGCATTACCCAGAGGGTAGTGAGGTCTGCACAACGCATCACCGGGGGCAAACTACCTGCTCTCCAGGACACCGACACAACCCGATGTCACAGGAAGGCCAAAAAGATCATCAAGGACAACAACCACCCGTGCCACTGCCTGTTCACCCTGCTATCATCCAGAAGGCGAGGTCAGTACAGGTGCATCAAGGCTGGGACCGAGAGACTGAAAAACAGCTTCTATCTCAAGGCCATCAGACTGTTAAACAGCCATCACTAACATTGAGTGGCTGCTGCAAACATACTGACTCAACTCCAGCCATATTAATAATTAAAATAATTCAATGTAATAAATGTACCACTAGCCGCTTTAAACAATGCCACTTTATAAAATGTTTACATACCCTACATTACTCATGTATACACTGTACTCTAGGCCATCTACTGCATCTTGCCTATGCCATTTGGCCATCATTCATTCATATATTTTTATGTACATATTCTTATTCATTCCTTTACACGTGTGTGTATAAGGTAGTTGTTGTGGAATTGTTAGGGTAGATTACTTGTTAGATATTACTGCATGGTCGGAACTAGAAGCACAAGAATTTCGCTACACTTGCATTAACATCTGCTAACCATGTGTATGTGACAAATACATTTGATTTGATTTGATTTTGATTTGACCTATGTTTTGTCAACCACCAATTCAGGACAAAGAAACTCTAACAATTGGCATGTGGCTGTTCTTTCAGCAGCATAGTGCACTGGTCTGTATCGGTTTGTTGTCCTGAGTTAAGTAAACACTTTCTGCATCTATCTTGGCATATCGAACCTCTCCCCACCCTCGTCCCTTTAACAATCTCCAGTTCACATAACCTCCATTGTGTTGAATGTTTAAGGAATGTTGGCGAACGCGAATGTTACACCCCTTGTCTCTTCAGAGGAACATCAATCTACATGCTTAGTTGGCAATTAGCCATCTATCTTCAAACTACTCCGCCTCTTTAACACCCACCCAGAAAACTCTCACGCATACCTGCAACAGGGCCGATGTCCAACACGTCTGATCTGATGATTGGAGTGGGGAAATCTGTTACCCAGTTCTATCCAGTTACTATGACTGTAGAAGTCCTGAAAATATATGAATGACAAGTTGTTTAAAATAGTGTTATGCCAAATGTCATGTTATTGATTTATTATTGAGAAAACTGTTTAAATGCTTTTAGCAAAACTAATATTTCAGCAAAAGCACTCTCTCTTGTCTTGTGGAGTAAGGAGATAATGAAAATAATTTACATTTATTTTTTTATTTTTTTTATTTATTTCACCTTTATTTAACCAGGTAGGCAAGTTGAGAACAAGTTCTCATTTACAACTGCGACCTGGCCAAGATAAAGCAAAGCAGTGTGACACAGACAACAACACAGAGTTACACATGGAGTAAATACCAAATCACCTCTAAGGTGTGAAAAATGTCACCCAGCTTCTGTCTTGCTGCCTCAAAGTTCCCTTGCTTGATGCTGGCTTTGACAGAGGTCACGCCATCTGTGATGAGTTTCCGCCCCTCCACGAACGTCTCCCCATCAAAGTGGTACTCTTCATTGAAAAGGTGACGGAAGTCAACTCCGGCATTTCTCCAGGTGACGTCTGATATGGCACTCAGGAAACTCTTAGCAGACCCCGATGAGGAGCAGGCTAGAGCCAGAGACTCTGCACTCAGTGGTCCGGGCTACAAACAAACACACACACACACAAATGTAAATAAACTGTATTCTACTATATACTGTACTACATTAGAAAACACAACACCAATACTTTCTTTACTATGACAAAAGTATAAATATAAAACAGTGACTGTATATGGATCTGATGTAGTCTTTAGTTTTGTGGCTTTAGTTTACTTACCGCCAGAGTGAAGTCTCTTCCCTCAGCAGAGGCCAGCTGCTTGCACACCTGTGCCGTGGTCTGTAAGATGGCTTCCCTAGTGATCTCCAGGTGGTCCATGGACCTGCCTGCGAAGAGCACCAAGAACCCCTGGACCCCTGTCTGCAGGAGAAGGAGAGAGACTATGGCCAGGACTGATGACATCATCAACCTGTCTTTGGGAGGGAGAGGACAGTCAACATGACTTATCATAATATTATAGTTTAATCATACAGTGCCTTCAGAAAGTATTCACAACCCTTGACTTTTTCCACATGTTGTATTCTTACAGACAGAACATACAATGGATAAAAATGTGTTTTTTTGTCAGTGGCCTACACATAACGTCAAAGCGGATTTTTTCATACAAAAATAAATAATTAAAGGCTGAAATAAGTATTCAACCCCTTTGATATGGCAAGCCTAAATAAGTTCAGGAGTAAAAATCTGTTTAAAGAGCTACCCTCCTGAAGGTTTTAACTCCAACCCTGTTCTAAAAGAGCTACCCTCCAGTAGGTTTTAACTCCAACCCTGTTCTTAAAGAACTACCCTCCAGTAGGTTTTTACTCCAACCCTGTTCCTGGAGAATTACCCTCCAGTAGGTTTTAACTCCAACCCTGTTCTTAAAGAGCTACCCTCCTGTAGGTTTTAACTCCAACCCTGTTCTTAAAGAACTACCCTCCAGTAGGTTTTTACTCCAACCCTGTTCCTGGAGAATTACCCTCCAGTAGGTTTTTACTCCAACCCCAGTTGTAACAAACCAGATTCAGCCTATCAACCAGCTACTCAGGTGTGCTAGCTCAGGGTTTCCAAAACTCGGTGCCGGCCCCCCGTGTGCACATTTTGGTTTTTGTCCTAGCACTACACAGCTGATTCAAATAACCAACTCATCATCAAGCTTTGGTTATTTGAATCAGCTGTGTAGTGCTACGGCAAATATCACAAAGTGCATTCAGGGGGGGCCCTATGACTGAGTTTGGGAAACCCTGCGGTAGATTAGGGTTGGAGTGAAAACCTACAGGGAGGTAGTTCTCCAGGAACAGGTTTGGAGAGCCCTGATATAAAGATTAAATAAAATAAAAAAATCACAATCATGCTCTTCTTCAAGTCATTAGAGAATTATTTCTGTTGTAGCTTGGGGCAAATTCACATGTTTGTTGCTATGGTTATGGCGATGTCATCCCACAGGTGTGTCCCAGAGTAGTGGAGGTAAATGGGTCTCTGGCAATGATTTGCTTTAGGCTGTTAGCTGTCACAGTGTGACTGAGCCTTAACACCTTTCGTTTTTCCAGTGCTCGGACTCTGGAAAAAGTCTCACTCAAGGTAGATAGGTGGTGCATCATTAAAATGTCTATGAAGCAGCTGTCTCTCTCTCTCTCTGACCATTGTCATGACTGGCCTGCTCGGGTCAGGTTACCGTGGACCACAATCCTACAAAGAGATCTCTCAAACCCACCAGAGGGGAAGAGATGGAGATGTATGGAGATGGGGGGTTTTATGACACCTCACGCCCATTGTAAATTTAAGGCAGCAGGCAAAATGTCTTTGTCCTCTCACTATGGAGAACCGGCATCAGAACATTAGCATGCAATAAATGGACTTTGGGACAGTAGGTTTCATCAGCCACAATGGTGGTAATGATGATAGATGGAATATGAACATGAATGTTGTTTTTGTTATGTTGTTAAAAGTTAAATGACGACGTTATAACGAAAACATTGTAACTTTAAGTGTTTTTCTAATATGTGCCTGTTGTTTGCATACTGTACGTTGTGTGGAAAATGTCCAGATCAAAGAGAACGTTTTTGTAAAGATGAAATGTGAAGTTAGTTGTCTAAATTGGATCTGACTAAAACCCAGACCTTGCCTTGTAACTTGGTACGCCCAGAGAATTGCCCTAAAGGCGGAAACGCCCATTTCTGACCCGAGGGTATAAAACATGTGAGTTAAGAATTAACATATTAGACTAAGGACCCTGAGCTGCAGCCAAGGTCTGAGTGGTCAGAAAACTCAAAACGCAACACGAGGTTGAAGAAGACAAAGGAACCTTTTAACAACATATGCTACGGACGAGTAGCTGTATCTAAAGGGGGTGAATTCCAGCAGGACCACCCGGTCACCACTCCCCAAGGAATCTTGTGTCTACGCTGTTTTCCTTCCCACGCTGGAATCATCCACACGACTTATTAGCCCTCCTCCCGAAAACCCATTTTCAGAGCAAGGGCAAGGAAACAGAACACTAACCAAAAGGACACTGACATCGTGAGGAGAAACAGATAGTTACACCCGATAACCGAACACGGACCGTCATCAGAGACTGTATGTTTGTGTATGTGTAACTTAGATTATCATTTTAGCTTGTTAGCAAATAAATAGTCAACTCAATCGGTGTGGTACGGACTTATTTAGTGAGACTCGGGTTTGTGCAGATTCCCGAATAATGCGACGTTCAGAATGAGACTGTAGAGGAAATTGATTAATTAGCGACTGTTGTAAAATCGATATTCTAATATTCTTTGAGTTAATTTTGGAAATAAAAACTTAATAACGCTAAAACTTTCCCATGGTGCCGCAGGTTAATGAGTTAATAATTGCCTGATTCATTTAATCAAGTAATTATAAACCGTTAATCCTTCGACTTGCAGCAAACGTCACATTAATCAACACAACGTCACGACAACAGAGACCTTCCCATAACATGCAGTGTGGAGCACCAGCTCTCTCTCTCGCTCTCTCTGGACAGAGACCTTCCCCCAGAGGGTTCTCCCATTGTTGTGCTTTGTATGGTGTGTCGAATTGTATTTCTTGGGAAATTTGTACGTTTTTATAAAAAATGGGACTGATGATTATATGACAACAACAATGAAGATGATGATGATGATAAATAGTTGCTCTCACTCAGTTTTGCCTGTAAATGAGATGTTACCTTATAGATAACAGGTTATGGTTGAGGACCAGCAAATGTTGAAACATTCGTATAATTGAAGGTTAAATAAATGTAAGATGACATCCTACATTTTATGTTATTTTATCTAAATAATGGTGTTAATCACCACATCCTCATCGGCAGACTCAGTAGCCTTGGTTTCTCAAACGATTGCGTCGCCTGGTTCACCAACTACTTCTCTGATAGAGTTCAGCGTGTCAAATCGGAGGGCCTGTTGTCCGGACCTCTGGCAGTCTCTATGGGGGTACCACAGGGTTCAATTCTTGGGCCAACTCTTTTCTCTGTATACATCAATGATGTCGCTCTTGCTGCTGGTGAATCTCTGATCCACCTCTACGCAGATGACACCATTCTGTATACTTCTGGCCCTTCTTTGGACACTGTGTTAACAACCCTCCAGACGAGCTTCAATGCCATACAACTCTCCTTCCGTGGCCTCCAACTGCTCCTAAATACAAGTAAAACTAAATGCATGCTCTTCAACCGATCGCTGCCTGCACCTGCCCACCTGTCCAGCATCACTTCTCTGGACGGTTCTGACTTAGAATTTGTGGACAACTACAAATACCTAGGTGTCTGGTTAGACTGTAAACTCTCCTTCCAGACTCACATCAAACATCTCCAATCCAAAGTTAAATCTAGAATTGGCTTCCTATTTCGCAACAAAGCATCCTTCACTCATGCTGCCAAACATACCCTCGTAAAACTGACCATCCTACCAATCCTCGACTTCGGCGATGTCATTTACAAAACAGCCTCCAATACCCTACTCAACAAGATGGATGCAGTCTATCACAGTGCCATCCGTTTTGTCACCAAAGCCCCATATACTACCCACCACTGCGACCTGTACGCTCTCGTTGGCTGGCCTTCGCTTCATAATCGTCGCCAAACACATTGGCTCCAGGTCATCTACAAGACCCTGCTAGGTAAAGTCCCCCCTTATCTCCGCTCACTGGTCACCATAGCAGCACCCACCTGTAGCACGCGCTCCAGCAGATATATCTCTCTGGTCACCCCTAAAGTCAATTACTCCTTTGGCCGTCTCTCCTTCCAGTTCTCTGCCGCCAATGACTGGAACGAACTACAAAAATCTCTGAAACTGGAAACACTTATCTCCCTCACTAGCTTTAAGCACCAGCTGTCAGAGGAGCTCACAGATCACTGCACCTGTACATAGCCCATCTATAATTTAGCCCAAACAACTACCTCTTCCCCTACTGTATTTAATTATTTGATTTATTTTGCTCCTTTGCACCATATTATTTATATTTGAACTTTGAACTTTCTTAAAATAACAAATCTACCATTCCAGTGTTTTACTTACTATACTGTATTTACTCTGCCACCATGGCCTTTTTGCCTTTACCTCCCTTATCTCACATAATTTGCTCACATTGTATACAGTCTTATTTTTCTACTGTATTATTGATTGTATGTTGTTTTACTCCATGTGTAACTCTGTGTTGTTGTATGTTCTCGAACTGCTTTGCTTTATCTTGGCTTGCCTACCTGGTTAAATAAAGGTGAAATAAAATAAAAAATTACTAAAAAAGTACCCAGACTTTGGACTTGCAATTCTTGGAGATTTCAACCGCTTCAATGTCCATGAAATCTGCCTTAACAACAGTTCAGAAGAACACCAGAGGTGAAGCCATCCGGGTCGTTCCATTTCAGCAAGCCATGACACCCACATCTGATTGTTCTGAATGGTTTCTGTAGTCAGAAACAGATAAGATAAGCATTCCTGCCACATTATGTTGAAAGACAATTTGAACTCAGAGAAACTAAACTAATTGATTGCACCAATATTGTCCATTTCAATGTGTAGGTTTCACACTATGTTCAATAAATACAGTATTGTACCTACTGTCTGATTTGTACCAAACCTCTTCTTAGCAATGATTATACTTGAGGAATCTAAAATAAATGGTCAAAAGCCACCCACAGACCCCCCAGGGCCCACACCAAACCCACCCAATGGCCAGTATACACTATCAGTTCTCTATGTTTGACCAGTAGTATGAAGTTGTGGCTTGGAGAATTGTTTATTCATACTATGTAATGTATCATCACTGAATGTTGTGTTTTTACCCCCTGTTCAGGGAAATTAGTAATTGAAGTTGTCAGGTTTATGTCCCATCTCCTGATGTTACCAGATTCTGACCACTAGACGATGCTGTTCCTGCTGTTAGGTGTAAAATGTGTGACGATTCCCCCAGTTAAAATTATAACCATTTATTGGGTAGCGGGTAGTGAGGTCTGCATTACCCAGAGGGTAGTGAGGTCTGCACAACGCATCACCGGGGGCAAACTACCTGCTCTCCAGGACACCGACACAACCCGATGTCACAGGAAGGCCAAAAAGATCATCAAGGACAACAACCACCCGTGCCACTGCCTGTTCACCCTGCTATCATCCAGAAGGCGAGGTCAGTACAGGTGCATCAAAGCTGGGACCGAGAGACTGAAAAACAGCTTCTATCTCAAGGCCATCAGACTGTTAAACAGCCATCACTAACATTGAGTGGCTGCTGCAAACATACTGACTCAACTCCAGCCACATTAATAATTAAAATAATTCAATGTAATAAATGTACCACTAGCCGCTTTAAACAATGCCACTTTATAAAATGTTTACATACCCTACATTACTCATGTATACACTGTACTCTAGGCCATCTACTGCATCTTGCCTATGCCATTTGGCCATCATTCATTCATATATTTTTATGTACATATTCTTATTCATTCCTTTACACGTGTGTGTATAAGGTAGTTGTTGTGGAATTGTTAGGGTAGATTACTTGTTAGATATTACTGCATGGTCGGAACTAGAAGCACAAGAATTTCGCTACACTTGCATTAACATCTGCTAACCATGTGTATGTGACAAATACATTTGATTTGATTTGATTTTGATTTGACCTATGTTTTGTCAACCACCAATTCAGGACAAAGAAACTCTAACAATTGGCATGTGGCTGTTCTTTCAGCAGCATAGTGCACTGGTCTGTATCGGTTTGTTGTCCTGAGTTAAGTAAACACTTTCTGCATCTATCTTGGCATATCGAACCTCTCCCCACCCTCGTCCCTTTAACAATCTCCAGTTGACATAACCTCCATTGTGTTGAATGTTTAAGGAATGTTGGCGAACCCGAATGTTACACCCCTTGTCTCTTCAGAGGAACATCAATCTACATGCTTAGTTGGCAATTAGCCATCTATCTTCAAACTCATTCAGACATCTTCAAACTACTCCGCCTCTTTAACACCCACCCAGAAAACTCTCACGCATACCTGCAACTGGGCCGATGTCCAACACGTCTGATCTGATGATTGGAGTGGGGAAATCTGTTACCCAGTTCTATCCAGTTACTATGACTGTAGAAGTCCTGAAAATATAAGAATGACAAGTTGTTTAAAATAGTGTTATGCCAAATGTCATGTTATTGATTTATTATTGAGAAAACTGTTTAAATGCTTTTAGCAAAACTAATATTTCAGCAAAAGCACTCTCTCTTGTCTTGTGGAGTAAGGAGATAATGAAAATCATTTACATTTTTTAAATTTTTTAAAAATTTATTTCACCTTTATTTAACCAGGTAGGCAAGTTGAGAACAAGTTCTCATTTACAACTGCGACCTGGCCAAGATAAAGCAAAGCAGTGTGACACAGACAACAACACAGAGTTACACATGGAGTAAATACCAAATCACCTCTAAGGTGTGAAAAATGTCACCCAGCTTCTGTCTTGCTGCCTCAAAGTTCCCTTGCTTGATGCTGGCTTTGACAGAGGTCACGCCATCTGTGATGAGTTTCCGCCCCTCCACGAACGTCTCCCCATCAAAGTGGTACTCTTCATTGAAAAGGTGACGGAAGTCAACTCCGGCATTTCTCCAGGTGACGTCTGATATGGCACTCAGGAAACTCTTAGCAGACCCCGATGAGGAGCAGGCTAGAGCCAGAGACTCTGCACTCAGTGGTCCGGGCTACAAACAAACACACACACACACAAATGTAAATAAACTGTATTCTACTATATACTGTACTACATTAGAAAACACAACACCAATACTTTCTTTACTATGACAAAAGTATAAATATAAAACAGTGACTGTATATGGATCTGATGTAGTCTTTAGTTTTGTGGCTTTAGTTTACTTACCGCCAGAGTGAAGTCTCTTCCCTCAGCAGAGGCCAGCTGCTTGCACACCTGTGCCGTGGTCTGTAAGATGGCTTCCCTAGTGATCTCCAGGTGGTCCATGGACCTGCCTGCGAAGAGCACCAAGAACCCCTGGACCCCTGTCTGCAGGAGAAGGAGAGAGACTATGGCCAGGACTGATGACATCATCAACCTGTCTTTGGGAGGGAGAGGACAGTCAACATGACTTATCATAATATTATAGTTTAATCATACAGTGCCTTCAGAAAGTATTCACAACCCTTGACTTTTTCCACATGTTGTATTCTTACAGACAGAACATACAATGGATAAAAATGTGTTTTTTTGTCAGTGGCCTACACATAACGTCAAAGCGGATTTTTTCATACAAAAATAAATAATTAAAGGCTGAAATAAGTATTCAACCCCTTTGATATGGCAAGCCTAAATAAGTTCAGGAGTAAAAATCTGTTTAAAGAGCTACCCTCCTGAAGGTTTTAACTCCAACCCTGTTCTAAAAGAGCTACCCTCCAGTAGGTTTTAACTCCAACCCTGTTCTTAAAGAACTACCCTCCAGTAGGTTTTTACTCCAACCCTGTTCTTAAAGAACTACCCTCCAGTAGGTTTTAACTCCAACCCTGTTCTTAAAGAACTACCCTCCAGTAGGTTTTTACTCCAACCCTGTTCCTGGAGAATTACCCTCCAGTAGGTTTTAACTCCAACCCTGTTCTTAAAGAGCTACCCTCCTGTAGGTTTTAACTCCAACCCTGTTCTTAAAGAACTACCCTCTAGTAGGTTTTTACTCCAACCCTGTTCCTGGAGAATTACCCTCCAGTAGGTTTTTACTCCAACCCCAGTTGTAACAAACCAGATTCAGCCTATCAACCAGCTACTCAGGTGTGCTAGCTCAGGGTTTCCAAAACTCGGTGCCGGCCCCCCGTGTGCACATTTTGGTTTTTGTCCTAGCACTACACAGCTGATTCAAATAACCAACTCATCATCAAGCTTTGGTTATTTGAATCAGCTGTGTAGTGCTACGGCAAATATCACAAAGTGCATTCAGGGGGGGCCCTATGACTGAGTTTGGGAAACCCTGCGGTAGATTAGGGTTGGAGTGAAAACCTACAGGGAGGTAGTTCTCCAGGAACAGGTTTGGAGAGCCCTGATATAAAGATTAAATAAAATAAAAAATCACAATCATGCTCTATCTTCAAGTCATTAGAGAATTATTTCTGTTGTAGCTTGGGGCAAATTCACATGTTTGTTGCTATGGTTATGGTGATGTCATCCCACAGGTGTGTCCCAGAGTAGTGGAGGTAAATGGGTCTCTGGCAATGATTTGCTTTAGGCTGTTAGCTGTCACAGTGTGACTGAGCCTTAACACCTTTCGTTTTTCCAGTGCTCGGACTCTGGAAAAAGTCTCACTCAAGGTAGATAGGTGGTGCATCATTAAAATGTCTATGAAGCAGCTGTCTCTCTCTCTCTCTGACCATTGTCATGACTGGCCTGCTCGGGTCAGGTTACCGTGGACCACAATCCTACAAAGAGATCTCTCACACCCACCAGAGGGGAAGAGATGGAGATGTATGGAGATGGGGGGTTTTATGACACCTCACGCCCTTTGTAAATTTAAGGCAGCAGGCAAAATGTCTTTGTCCTCTCTTGGCCTGAATGCCAAGCGTCACATCTGGAGGAAACCTGACACCATCCCAACGGTGAAGCATGGTGGTGGGTGCATCATGCTTTGGGGATGCATTTTATTTGAAACTAGTCAGGATCGAGGCAAAGAAGAACGGAGCAACGTACAGAGATCCTTGAGGAAAACCTGCTCCAGAGTGCTCAGGACCTCCGACTGGGGTGAAGATTCACATTTCAACAGGAGGTAGCATAGCAATAGCATACCAACCTAGTTGCATGTCTCTATGTGCTTTGGTCGTATGTGCTTCATACAGCTCCTCAACAGCAATCAGACAAGTTAGCTAAAACACATACAGAACTGACCTAAAGATACCACATGTTAATTTGACCCAGTTTCTCACAGCAGGAAAAGAATCCTGCAGCAATCGGAAATGTGAATTATTATGTGGATTATAATTAATTTAAATTTTTTTGTAGGGGTTGATACATATTTCATAAGGGCAAATCAAGTCTGAGATTTTAAATTGGATATTAAGAACTGTAAAAGCCTTGAATACACTACAAGTTTCCATTTCCTGCTATTCAGAAAAATTCCTGCAAGAACAGGATGATCAAATTAAGATACAGCGTCTGTAGGACCATAATAGTAGTATACTGACTGGCAGAGAAGAAACCTAAATGTAATAACATACAAGATCATGATGGCAGTTGTACGTCACTTTTCTGAGGAACCAGAACAATGAAACCAAAGATATTTCCACTGTGAAAGGTTTCTTGTAAATCATGTTGGCACGGCACTTCCTTGTTGTGTTGTATAAAGAGACCGATCATCTGTGTGAATCAGATCTCTTCATAGGAGACACACTTCTGATCCTGTGGCATAACAAGGTAGGCACTGGTCAGTTTGTTGATCTTTATAGTCAAATGTGCTGTTGGTTGAGCAGTAGTAGGCTGGAAAGAAAAGGATAAGAGCACTGTGTGGGGTCTGGGTGTGACAGCTCAGGTGTCCATGGAAAAACATATTGACTGATTGGAACACATTTGGAAGGTATACTTTGCTGCACAAAATAAATTGCACAAAATAAACTTATTAAGACTACTTCAGTCTATAAATGGATATTATATTTTGCTAATATTTACAGTTTAAATGGGCTCATATTCTAATTATCTGTGTAATTTTAAACTCTATTGAGGAAAAATGAATTTATTGTATCTGATGTAGAAAATAATTACAAAAATAATTGTAAAAGTTCTATCTTGGTCCAGTTGATGTTACAAATGTTATTATTTTCTAAATAACAACATAAAAAACACTAATGATGTGACGGTGAAGGGTTACCTAACAAACACAAGGCAGGAAACATTTTTTTTTTTTGTTGCAATTTAGTAATCTAAAAACTATCACCTTATTTCCAGAAATACATATATTTTCTGCTTTCTGGATTAGTCTGACATTGTTCTTATTGTGGATGAATGTACAGAACACTACTGTATTATAATATTCATATTATAATTATATGTATACATAAATAGTGCCTTCAAAGTATTTACAACCCACATTTTGTTGTGTTACGGAGTGGGATTAAAATGGATTTGTCTTTTTTTGTCAACGATCTACTCAACATACTCTGAAATGTCAGAGTGGAAGAATAATTCTAGCACTTGTTTTAAATTAATGGTAAATAAAACACAAATATATATTGATTAAATAAGTCCTCTAACACAGCCTTTCTTAAAGTATGGGTCGCGACGTGTCAGAGTAATGTATAATTATTTAATGAATTGATTTGGCCAAGTGCAACTGCGGTCTCTGTTCAGTGCGCTCTCTGCTTAGCGGCTGTCTCAGGTTGGCAGCTGCGCGAGTGGGAGAGGAAGATGCCTCTGTGCTTCGCGGTTCACCAGATCCTTTTTCTGGAGTTTCTTGAAGATCACTCCGCGACACACGATGCAGCGCTGTCGTTCAACAGCAGATGGTGCGCTGTCGTTCAACAGCAGATGGTGCGCTGTCGTTCAACAGCAGATGGTGCGCTGTCGTTCAACAGCAGATGATGCGCTGTCGTTCAACAGCAGATGATGCGCTGTCGTTCAACAGCAGATGGTGCGCTGTCGTTCAACCGCAGATGGTGCGCTGTCGTTCAACCGCAGATGGTGCGCTGTCGTTCAACAGCAGATGGTGCGCTGTCGTTCAACAGCAGATGGTGCGCTGTCGTTCAACAGCAGATGGTGCGCTGTCGTTCAACAGCAGATGGTGCGCTGTCGTTCAACAGCAGATGGTGCGCTGTCGTTCAACAGCAGATGGTACGCTGTCGTTCAACAGCAGATGGTGCGCTGTCGTTCAACAGCAGATGGTGCTCTGTCGTTCAACAGCAGATGGTGCGCTGTCGTTCAACAGCAGATGGTGCGCTGTCGTTCAACCGCAGATGGTGCGCTGTCGTTCAACCGCAGATGGTGCGCTGTCGTTCAACAGCAGATGATGCGCTGTCGTTCAACAGCAGATGGTGCGCTGTCGTTCAACAGCAGATGGTACGCTGTCGTTCAACAGCAGATGGTGCGCTGTCGTTCAACAGCAGATGGTGCTCTGTCGTTCAACAGCAGATGGTGCGCTGTCGTTCAACAGCAGATGGTGCGCTGTCAGCCACTGACTTGTCATTCCCACTCGCCAAATCGACTCAGGCTCGCAACAAGTTCTGACTGAGCTCAATCGTCATGAAAAGCCAATAGACCGATGAGTTTCTCTCTTTCATACAAACTTTGAGAATTAACAAGGAGCTCCCTTAATGTGTTTTATGCGGGAAAGTGCTTGGTAATGAGTCAATCAAAACGAACAAATTCCTATAATGACACGTCCTGACCAAACATCCACAGCTTGACGGTATACACAAGGAATTCTTTCAGAACAGGGCAGAATGCTTCAGGAAACAGTGCTTCGACAGTGGAAAAGTAAATCAGCTAGCAAGTTATTGTTGTCATTTTATAAAATGTAATGGCAAGCAGAAATAAGGGGGTACTATCTCATAGTAGTGTAATGAAACAGGCACCGCGCTATCGACTGTGGCGCAAAAGCATGCTCAAGCGGCAGTCGATATCCGCGCTTATCAACCTAGGGTCGTTACAGTAGTATATGTGAGTTTCTCCTTCAAACAATCCCCTGGCCTTGTACACAGCTAACAGCGAACGTTAGCCAAAGCAAGTTAGCTAGCAACCCTAAGTAACAGTAATTATGAAGATTACAAATATTTAGGTCTACTGTACATCTTACTTTAGAAGTTCTTGTTGAAAACAAGTCTAGGTTGGAACCGTTGCTGTTAAAATACAAGTCATCATTTTTATTCTGAACTGGAATAAACTGATTGAAGCAAGATACTTTTTGAGGCAAACACACACAGTTCTGGGTTGCTCATCTACAGCAGGAAGCGGTCTCCTGCCTGACTGAGAAAGCAGTAGATGTTCTGGTCCTGTTTGGCACCAAGTACCTATGTCAGTCAGGGTTCTCAACTCTGGATTACTTAAAAAAACAAGTACAGAAACAGTCTCAATGCTGAGCATGACCTGAATGTTGCACTGTCAAAAACTGAGCCCAGAATAGACATGCTTGTTGAAAACTTCAACCAGCAGCACACCTCACATTAGGACTGTGTGTGTGTGTTTTCTGGTCTACATCCATGTGATTATTATTTTTTAAATCGTTTATTTTTATTTATATTTCATAACCAGGAAGTCAGTTAAGAACAAATCATTATTTACAATTATGGCCTACCCCGGCCAAACCTGGACGACGCTGGAATAATTGTGCGCCGCCCTATGGGACTCCCAATCACGGCCGGATGTGATACAGCCTGGATCAATCAGTTTGTTCCAGTTCAGAATAAAAACTATGATGACTTCTATTTTAACAGCAACAGCTCCAACCTAGACTTTCTTTCGACAATAATTTCTACAGTGAGATGTACACTAGGCCTGATCATTGTTCATCTTCATCTGTACTGTTACTTAGGGTTGCACTGTCTAAAAGCCTGCGTGTGTGTTCTGTTATGCATCTGTGTGATGTGATCAATCAGTTTGTTCCAGTTCAGAATGAAAATTATTTATTGAATTTTAACAGCAACAGTTCCAACCTAGACAGATATGTAAGAGTTTTTAATGGGGGAAATAAACATGACTAGCTATTTATATGGCTATTTCATTTCATTGTTATTTGTTTTTGTCTATATTGCATTTGTTGTAGGCATAAGGGCAATGAAATGTACTAATATTTACATATAGTTGCATATGTTCCTAAGCTTGGGTACCAGGAAAACACAGCATTTCTAATTTGGGTCCCAGGCTGAAAAAGTTTAAGAACCCCTGATATAGACAACTGGAGGCCCAATTAACCTGTTGGATAATGATGGAAAATGATTTGCCCTTGTATTTCCTAAGAGGTTGAAACAAGGCTTACATCATTTAATTGATATAGAATAATCTGGTTTTATGCATGGTCAACACATTAGTAATTACATCAGGTAGATCTTAGATATGATTGACTATAATGACCTCATCCTTCATGAAAGTTTTCTTATGTTTGTTGATTTTTATAAAGCTTTTGACACTGTAGAACATGAGTTTACATTCAAGCAATACGTTTTTGGGGGTTTGGTGTCTTTTTTTAAAAGCAGTCCAAACTTTATATAGTGGTTGTACTAGCTCTGTAAAATTAGCTCACGGGACATCCCAAAGATTTGATATTGGCCGTGACATTAGGCAGGGCTGCCCAATTAGTCCATTTTTATTTTGATTGGTTACTCAAATTATGGCTCTTCATGTCAAGAAAGGGAATTTTCAAGGTGTTTCAGCACTTGGCAAGGAATTTAAACTGTCAACTAGCTGATGATACCACCATATTTTTGAGAGACAGGAATTAGGTTTCTAAAGCAGTTTCCTGCATTGAAGACTTTTCCTTCAGTTCAGGTTTGAAAGTAATATAATAAGTCAGTTTTATTTCCACTCAAGGACTGTTTTACAGGAAGCATATGGTATCCTAATTAAAGATAAGGTAACTTATCTTGGAATTGTTATATGCAAGGATGAAAAACAAATAAAAATATTTTCTATTTTTAACTTTTATTTAACTAGGCAAGTCAATTAAGAACAAATTATTTGCAAATGTTTATTTACAGTGTTTCTAGATTAGAATCACAGAGGATGGTGGCAGGTATATTGTCTCAAGGTATTAAAGAAACATTACAAAGTTAGCCTTGTTTGACCATCCTGTTTAGTCACGCTGGTGGATCACAAATAACTTAATAGCTTCTACTGAGCCTAAGAACCCACATTTATCAAAACAGAATGTAGTCAAAGCAGGCACACATTTTCTTCAGGAAACAGTACCAAATATACAGTACAAAATTGCTGCTTTGAGAGCAAAAGCATTCATTGTCTGTTTTTGGTTATTTTCATATCTAATCTCTAAGAAAGTCAGAGACCTACAAGATCAACAAGAGAATGGGTGGAGACTGGTCAAAAGCTCGAGCAGATCAGGCAGAGAGAGACCTCGATCAAGCCAGAACTGATACACAGAAAGCGGTGGAGGACAAACAGAACATGGAGGAGGAAAAGAAAAAGACAGAAGAGGATTACAGGCAGCTCCTTGTTAAGAGCGTGAGAATGGAAACAGAACAAAAGATCGAAGAAAAGCGAAGACAGGAGCTCGAGAAGGAAAGACAAAAATTAATAGAACACAATAGACAGCGAGAGAAAGATGAAAAGACAAGAATTCAGCTGGAAAAAGAAAATGCAAAAGGAGATCAGAAAACTGTAAAAGATGTATCCAAATATTAAGAGACAATGGCATAAACTGCTTAAATTTTCCACAAAATGAATTATTGGACAAAGCACACAATCATTGTATACCTTTAATATCCACAGTTGCACTGCCTGTTATATTTTCCCCAAATGATGTGCTTAAAGGGATAGTTCACACAAATGACAGTGGTTTTATAACCCTGTTAGTAGTCTTTGGTTTTGTTTACCTGGTTGCTGTCGCCAAATGCTTTTTAAAAACTAATGCCTGTCAATATCTGAGAATCCTCTGTAGCGTTGCAATAAATAGATTCTATTGATGCCTTGTTGTCCGATCTCTTCTCTGACACTTCACACCTGACACAGAAAAATCCAAACAGTTTATTCAGGATTTATTACATTCAGTATTTACATTCAACTCTCTTATAGGCTGGCACTCAATGAAAGACATGTTTTCAATAAAATGTACATGTATCCATACCCAGTACGTGGCGTCATTAGGCCTGGGCTTCCGGGGCTTCAGCCCTGGATGTTAATGGTCCAGCCCGACCCTTTTGATGGTATTGTTATTAGTATTTTTTACATTTCAGTCTGGTCTGAGTTTCTATAACCACACATCAGTTACGCTATGCACATTTTAATGACTAAAATAAATTATCCAATATACTTTCTAGGCAGTAGCAGGCACTGCAAGAAGTCCCTGGTGTGACTCAGTGTCTGCTGTGACCGTGACCCGCCCCTTGACCCCAGCCCTAGAGCACCGGTTAGATGTCAATCCCATCACTCAGTAAAACACCTCAGCATAACACAACAAATATGGATATTCAGAATTTCTTCCGAAAGGCAAAAAAAAGCGAGCAGGTTGAGTAGTGAATGAGGTGGAGAGGGTAGAACAGCCAGAAAGGCAGTGCAGCAGCAGAGTTAGCTGCAGGTTTGGCGGTAGCTAACTAGTCCCATCAGCATAAGGGTAGGCTAATGCTAATAAGCTAGCGTTAGGTTTCAGTATCCTAAAGGTATTGGATGTCAGTCTGAGTTATTTAACAGTATATTTAGTGAATGGGCAAGCTAAGGATGTTGATATAAGTCATGATATTAGGAAAGGTATTTATATCCGGCGAGTGTATTTGATGGGTTTCGTTACTTTAGATAGCTAGCTTCTGTAGCTAGCTGAGACTGAAGAGATGAGCAAATGTTTTTCTGACTGAAGTGCATATCTTCTGACAGTGACACAGTGCCCCCAGTGGACTGAAGCTGAACTTCACTACATCATATTTAACCCTTTATAAAATGAGCAATGCTGAGATGGTAGAACTGATTAAATAAATCATAGGTCTTATAACCTATGTCATTCTACAGGTAAACATGCTTTGCTCATGTCTGTTATTTCCATAAAGGCTATGTAACTATTTCTAAAGAACCGGCCATTATTAAATTGGTGAAATTATTTCATTGTGCTTTTATTTTTTACTCTTTATTCATTTTCTATTGTTGCATTGCAGAGAGGTGAACCTGCAAGAAAGGGGAGGGCAGCCAGATAGAGAGGAAAAGATGGTCAGCTTTGTGGTTATATCGTACAGTGAACAAAACATTAAATACATAGGCCTTTAAAGTGTGTCCTCAAATGTTATGTAATCTAAACATCTCACATTAGCTGGTAGAATAATTCCATCCACCTGCTTACAAGCAAAAATTAAACCAGGAAGCACCAGTGACTATATCAATAAAACTATCAACATGTACAGTGTCTTTATGTTTTGTTTCTGCAGTTCAAGGTTTTTTTTCCAAAGATATAAGAGCACCAATCGTCAGGCTTCCAGAGTCCTCTTCCTGTTCAGAAAGAACAACAAGACTGGAGGACAAAGATGTGAGTGACACAAATGTTTGCATCACATACTGTATCAGTGATTATTTCCACACGCTGCATTGCCTGGGCAATGAGCAAAAAAACTATGATTTTATGTTGACGGCCATATTATCTGTTGCAATTTTTTAATACCGGGGCTGCTGAAGTAACCCCAGTTGTGATATTTTTTCAGAACACTGAGTCATGTCCAACTCAGAGACCATCGAGCTAGCCGCTCTGGGCCGACCCTTCCAGCTGGGGATGCTGTATGACTGTCGTAGAGATGTCCTCATTCCAGGTACAGGAAACTATTCCTCTTTGGTTTGGAGGTAATCAATATGCATTAGTTTAAATTCATTGACAGTATTTCCAACATTGAGTTGGATAAAGGGCACACTGTTCTAGCACGGGGAAAACCATTGAGGGCTTTTACTATTTTAAAGTAGTTACTATGGATTTAGGAAGAATCAGCAGGAGGGGTCAGCCAATGAATTGCACTCCTCAGCAAACATTCCATAACTGCAGATGTCAGTAAGTCTGTCACGGTCGTCATACGTAATGGACCAAAATGCAGCGGGTTGAGTGCTCATCTTAACTTTAATTGAACGCAAAACAAACAAAACAAGAAAACGATCGAACGAACAGGATTACAGGCTAAACACAGCTATGTAACCACATAAAACAAATACCCCCTGCCACGTCATGACCAAACTACAATAACAAACAACCCCTTTACTGGTCAGAACGTGACAGTACCCCCCCCAAAGGTGCAGACCCCGGATGCACCTCACACAAAAAAATAAATAAACACCAAAATAAACCCCCTAAACTAAAGGGAGGGAAGGGAGGGTGGCTGCCGTCACCGACGGTTCCCGTGCTATACCCCCCCTCCCCAATCCTCCTACTGTGGAGGTGGCTCAGGCGCTGGCCTTAGTCCCCCACCTAACCTGTCCACCCCCGCTGCATACATATTTAATGTTACCCCTTCCAAAGTCTCTGTGCTATGGCGCATCGCTGAAGACCTCGGGCTGATGTGCGTTGCTGGAGACCTCAGGCTGATGCACGTCGCTGGAGACCTCGGGCTGAAGGGCGACCCTGGCTGTGCCGATTTCGGACTGTCAGGCGACTCTCGCTGCGTCGATTCTGGACTGCAGAGCGACTCTCGCTGCGTCGATTCAGGACTGTCGGGCAACTCTCGCTGCGTCGATTCCGGACTGTAGGCCGACTCTCTCGGCTCTGAACTGTAGGCCGTTTCTCTCGATTCCTGACTGTAGGCCGTCTCACTCGGTTCCGGACTGTAGGCCGTCTCACTCGGTTCCGAACTGTAGGCCGTCTCACTCGGTTTCAGACTGTAGACCGTCTCACTCGGTTCCGGACTGTAGGCCATCTCACTCGGTTCCGGACTGTGGGCCGTCTCTATACGGTGCACAGTTGCCGGACACTCAGGACGGGGCACTGTTGCCGGAAGCTCTGGACAAGGTACTGTCGTCGGAAGCTCTGGACGGGGACTGCACACTGAAAGCCTGGTGTGTGGGACTGGCTTAGGTTGTGCCAGACTGTAAACACGCACCTCAGGGCTAGTGCGAGAAGCAGGAACAGGGCGAGTTGGACTGGGCTGACGCACTGGAGGCCTGGTGCGTGGTTCTGGCTTAGGATGTGCCAGACTGGAAACACGCACCTCAAGGCTAGTGCGAGGAGCGGGAACAGGGCGAGTTGGACTGGGCTGACGCACTGGAGGCCTGGTGCGTGGTGCTGGCTTAGGATGTGCCAGACTGGAAACACGCACCTCAGGGCTAGTGCGTGGAGCGGGAACAGGATATACTGGGCCGTGGAGGCGCACTGGCCGTCTCGAGCACACCTCCTGCACAACCCGTCCTGGCTGGATGGAAATAGTAGCCTTGCACGAGCAGAGTGCTGGCACAGGGCGAACTGGGCTGTGCAGAGGCCTGATGGTTACCGTGCGTGGAGCAGGCATAGGGTAGCCTGGGCCTAGGAGGCGCACTGGTGGCCAGATGCGCTGCGCAGGCATCCTCCTTCCAGGCTGGATGCCCACTCTAGCACGGCACTTGCGAGGGGCTGGGATTACTCGCACCGGACTGTGTGTGCGCATGGGCGAGATCGTGCGTACATCCACATACAAAGGCGCTCTCTTCTCCACACGCTCCCCATAATAAGCACGGGGAGTTGGCTTGGGGCTTAACCTTGGCCCAGCCAAACTACCCGTGTGCCACCCCCCCCCCAAATGTATTGGGGGTGCCTCTCGTGCTTCCTTATCGGCGCGTACATAGCCTCATACCGGCGCCGCTCTGCCTTGGCTGCCTCTATCTCCTCCGGTGGGCGACGGTATTCCCCAGCCTCGTGCCATGGTCCAGCCCCGTCCAGAATCTCCTCCCATGTCCATGATTCCTTGTAGTCCACATAATTCACCTGCTGCTCCTTCCCCCGCTGCTTGGTCCGTTTGTGGTGGGTAGTTCTGTCACGTTCGTCGTATTGAGTGGACCAAAATGCAGCGGGTTGAGTGCCCATCTTAACTTTTATTGAACACAAAACAAACAAAACAAGAAAACGATGGAACGAACAGGATTACAGGCTAAACACAGCTATGTAACCACATAAAACAAATACCCCCCTGCCACGTCCTGACCAAACTACAATAACAAACAACCCCTTTACTGGTCAGAACGTGACAAAATCACCAACCTTGGCTTTATACCTGTTCAGACTGTACACACTCCACACAGTAGGTGGTGGTATGCACCTTTTCAGTTTATTTACAAACTGCTAATACACTCATAGAATTTGAAGACATTGGGGACATACTTGTGAACATAAGCAACCATTTACATTTAAACAGATTCTCCAACTCAAAATGAGTCTCAGCTTATTAAAATAGTTGATTTACTTGCACGTGACATAATGCTAAATTGCAGCTGGTCCCATCAGATAACATAACAGATAACAGCTAACCTCACAAGGTGTCAGGGATTTATATTCTGTTTGATCCATCTCGAGGACCAAGATTGAATTATGTAATCCTTCCTTAACCCAAAGGAAGTATCTCCCAGTTGACTACCTCAAATGGTGATAGTCCTGAATGGCGCTGCCCATGCTAAAACAGGATTTTGGGCACTTAAGTCTGCTATGATGCTGTCACAGAAGCGGCCATTGCAGAGAGAGATTAGCTTTCTGGTGCATCTCTATGGTCACCACAGAGTAAGAAAAGTTGCAGGACGCACTTGGGACAAAAGAGTGATGGCATGCAAGTTGTTCATATAGTAGTAATGCTGTCATAGAAGTGACGAATGAAAAAGATGGCACTCTTTTTTTATGATGGAACTCTTTCTGGTTCCGAATAGCTCCCTTTATTTGGAACAAAGGTTCTATTTGACCTGAAAGAATCTCCAGATAAAACCCATTTCCAGACTGGTTCAAATGGTGCTACAGAGCATTCTTTACTTCTGAGTGGATAGGAGGTGTAGGTTTTCTAACTATGGGTTGACACCTAGAAAATGTACTTTGAGTTAAATATTTACCTTTAATTAGTTATTTGAATTTAACCATGTTTACGTATAGAAATATTTACACATGTACACGTTGGAGTATTATTTTCACAATAAACGTTCTTTGGTCATTCTCTTTAAACTGCAGGTATCACTCTCTGGGATTCTGAGATGCTGCAGAAACACATCAATGTCCGTCAACAACCAAACACTGACTTCAAAATCATTGTTTCAGACTCAAGTGAAGCCAAGTCAGAAGCTTTGAATGTGTCTGCATCTCTTGAGGCCAGTTTCCTTGGTGGCTTAGTCAGTGTGAAGGGTTCTGCTGAATTCCTACATGACAAAAAGACCTCAAAGCGTCAGTCTAGGGTTTCTCTGCAGTACCGTACCACCACTCGCTTCGAGCAGTTGACCATGGACCACCTGGGGACAGGAAATGTGAAACACTCTAATGTCTTACAAGAGGGCTCTGCAACCCATGTGGTGACTGCCCTGCTCTACGGAGCGCAGGCCTTTTTCGTTTTTGACCAAGAAGTTTCCTCAGGAGAAAACCACCAGGACATCAAGGGAAACCTGCAGGCCACAATAAAAAAGATCCCTCTCATATCAATAGAAGGGCAGGCAAATTTGAAGATGAGTGAGGAAGAGAAGAGACAGGCCAATAAATTCAACTGCACTTTCCATGGTGATTTTGCACTAGAAAACAACCCTGTAACATTTGAAGATGCCATCAAGGTGTATGCTGGCCTGCCAAGTCGACTAGGGGAGAACGGAGAACATGCTGTGCCCATGACCGTCTGGCTCTACCCTCTCAAGAAACTGGACTCTGCAGCTGCCCAGCTAGTCAGGCAGATCGGTGTTAGCCTGGTGCGTCGCGCACAGCGACTCTTGGACGGACTGGACAATACTGATGTACGATGCCAGGACATGATGAAGGAAGACATGGCTATCAAGTTCACTGAACTCAAAGCCAAGCTCAACAAGCTCAGGGACTTGTGCTCAGAATACAAGCTTGTGTTCCAGAAGGTTCTCTGCAAGGTTCTTCCCAACATAAGAGGAGGAGGAATGGAGGAGGAAGAGCTGATAAAAATGCTCAACAGCAAGGAACGTTCTCCATTCCAGAATGACCTCATGATCACGTACCTGGACGACAGAGAGAGAGAGATGAATGTTGTCAGCTCTTACCTTGACATAATGAAAGAGGTACAAGTTGTGTACTCAAGCAGTGAATTGGATGGAATCGTGCTTGATAAAGCTAATGATTATGTAGTGTGTTTTGCATTATCCTATTTGAAGGAGAAAGAAGAGTATGTGGTAGTCTTGGAGAACTACTTGCTGGAAGAATCTAAAAGTGATTTTTCACTGATTCCTTACAACCCCAGCGCAGCCGGGAAGTCTGCAAAAGAAAAGTGGTTTCGCTCGGGGGAGGCAATAACCCTAATCAGGCAAACCATACATCTGTTCTTAGACTTCAAAAAGTCAAATGAAGGCAGAGAAAAGCTTGCATTCTGCATTGCATCAATTCCAAACAAAGACCTCACTGCGTCCTCCATCCATGTTTATGAAAGAGGGACACTTTTGAGTCCACAGTTTGAGCTGCCATCAAAGCCAGGTGTTCCCACCATCAAGAGTCTGGAGCATGACTGTGTCCACTTGCAAATCAACCCTCCCAACCTTGGTGTTACCTCTGTGGAGTTGTACCAGGTTTTGCACCAGGCTGAGCAGGCTGACTCTGAGTGGACCGAGGTCAAATTGGATGCTACAACTAACCAGGTCACCATCAGTCATTTGGACCCTTACAAAATGTACCGCTTTAGCTGCAAGGCGGTGTGTAGACCTGGTGTGAGCCTCTCCAGTGACTGGACAGAATACTTCCGGACCCGCCCATGTAGCCCCCCTGGATCACCCACAGAGAAGAGGATAGAATCGGGAAGTATCAGAGTGAACTGGGACATTCCTACCATAGCGGGAGATGATGTTGAAGTCATTGGTTATGTGGTTGAATACAGAAAGAATGTAAAGGCTATAGACAATCAGATGTGGCACACCATCAAAACCGCCACTAGAGAGAGTACACTGGAAGGACTTGAGGCTGACACTGCATACACCATCAGAGTCTTTGCTAACTGTGGCGAAGCAGGGAATAGTCTACCCAGTCCTGAGACTGTGCTGACTACCCTTAGGGTCTCTGATTCCCAACCGAAGACAAGCAAATCAACCAGAGCAAAAAGTGAGGAGTTCCTCACAAAATCCCAGAAGGTGGAAAAGGGCAACCCCTCAATCCACTGGCTGAATCTGGAACAGAAGTTGGGTGTAAAGGAAAGTTTTGACCAGTACAGATTTGGGAGGAAAGTTGAGCAAGGTAATAACAAGGTGATATTGCTTCTGGGGGCCACAGGTGCAGGAAAAACAACTCTGGTCAATGTCATGATAAACTACATTCTCGGGGTAAAGTGGGATGACCATTACCGCTTTAAGCTCATCCATGAAGTGACCAACAGGTCACAGGCTGAGAGCCAGACTGTGGTTGTGACATCATACGAGCTCTACAACCAGCCAGGCTTTCAAATTCCTTATTCTCTGACCATCATTGACACACCAGGGTTCGGAGACACCAGAGGAATGGCTCATGATAAGCTGATCACAGGGCAGCTGAAGGATTTCTTGTGTAACCCTTTAGGCATCGATCACATTGATGCAGTCTGCTTTGTAGTGCAGGCATCACTTGTTCGTCTCAGTCTTTCCCAGAGATACATCTTTGACTCCATCCTGTCCGTCTTTGGAAAGGATGTTGCTGAAAACATCCTGATGCTTGTGACATTTGTTGATGGGAAGCAAATACCGGTGCTAGAAGCCATCAAAGCTGCAAATCTGCCCTGTAAGAAAGACAAGAAGGGCCTACCAACCCATTTCAAATTCAACAGTTCAATTCTGTTCATAAAGGAGACGGAGAGCAGCTCTGAAGAGGATGATACTGAGGATGATCATAAGGCCCAGTGTCCAGAGAAATGGAGGTCAACTTTCAAGGAGATGAAGAAATTTTTCCAACAACTGGAAAGCATTGAGAGCAAAGATCTGACCCTGACAAAGAAAGTTCTGGAAGAACGTGAGCTTCTGGAGAAGACCACGAGACGCCTGACCCCTCAGATTACAGCAGGTCTGTCAAAGCTAAGTGAGATCAAAAGCTTCAAACAGTGTCTGGAGAATGAGGACGAGAACATGAAACAGAACAAAAATTTTGAGACTGAGGTAAATGTGCTACAGGTGAAGAGAAGCAAATTATTCCAAGACTTTGCAACAAACTGCAAGGTATGCAATTTTACATGTCACACCTGCTGTTTCCTCCCAAATGAGGATGACATCAAAAGATGTGCTGTGATGGATGATGATGGCAACTGTACCATATGTCCAGGAAAATGCTCTTCCACTGACCACGACAGGGAACAAGTCTTGTTGACATATGAAACAAAGACTGAGAAAAAGTCTATTCAAGAACTGAAGGACAACTTCATGAAGGCGTGGGGCAAGTCTATGGAAACCAAGGAGATGCTGGATAAGCTTGAGAAGGAGTTTCATATGATTGAGGACGCGCTGATGAATTTGATCACGCAGTCTTCTGACTGTCTCAAGAGACTTAATGATGTTGCCCTGAAACCAAGCTCTCTCTCCACTGTGGAGTACATTGGCATACTCATTCGCACAGAGGAGGATGAACACAAGCCAGGCTTTGAGGATCGGATTGTAGGGTTGAAGAAAATAAAGGCAGAGTCTGAGATTCTGGATAAGATTGCAAAAGGAGAAGATTTACTCCCAAATGAGCGAAGATTCATGAAGGATAAAAAGGATAGACGGCAGGGGGTTCCAACATAAGTCAGGAATGTTGTCCTGCTAACATTATCTGGAAACAACATTCGGTCTCCATTTGAACATTAAGCTTTCCAATGTTGTAGGAACGTTTGCGTTTGCTGGGAAGATCCAACTGAGATGTGGGGTTCATTGGATTTGTATTAAAACTCTTAGACTTGTGTAAAGTCTTATGTTAATTTGTCCTCCCCAAGGTAACTGAACAAAAATTAAGGCCTAGATTAAATCAGAACTCTATAGAAAATCATTGTCTTTGTTCAGGCAATGTCAGAGGTGTAACTGCATCAAATCTCTGACTGGTTGTTCTTGTGGTCATTGTCACAAAGCCACACCCATCCTACCGGTGTTAGAAGTTCAGAACTAGCAAGTGTATATAGTGCTATATAGACACTCAAATAAGAAGAAAATCATTTAAAATAAGGAGTAAGGCTTGATCTCATCCTATTACAACACACATTCCTATGTTCAAACTTGTCAAACGGCTGCATGAGATTTCTAATAATGTGACTCAGTGTATCGAATGGCTGAGATCAGTATAACGCCGGGAAACACTTGTTGATTTGACAGCTACAACACAGTAACACCTCTGACATCGCCTACGGGTATTTCTATAAGCTAGAGTACCAGTGAGGATTTCCTGCGGTGGACAACTCACAGATACAGCTGTTGATATGTGATTGATATAAGGAACATTCAATAAAATTCACAAGTTAATTTAACAAACTATGTTTAACACTTTTTCATGGTTGGTGTCTTGACAAATTTGTCCAGAATCGTTTGACATAAAACACTTAATTTCTTACCTTGCATTCATGGCAGTGTTTGTTGTTATATGATATATTAAGCATTTATCAGTTAAATGAGACATTGAACTTGAACCCGGTAAGAATCCTGGATCTTGCTCGGACAGTTCTTTGTATGGCGATTTTGGAAATGCACTGTAACTAGGCTTACTTAAAACTTCTTATGGGCAGGTGGGACGGTAAAGTCCCACCTGGCCAACATCTGGTGAAATTGCGGAGCGCCAAATTCAAAATACAGAAATACTCATTATAAAAATTCATAAAATACACTGCTCAAAAAAATAAAGGGAACACTTAAACAACACAATGTAACTCCAAGTCAATCATACTTCTGTGAAATCAAACTGTCCACTTAGGAAGCAACACTGATTGACAATAAATTGCACGTTGTGCAAATGGAATAGACAACAGGTGGAATGCGAGCTGTGGCAAGAAGGTTTGCTGTGTCTGTCAGCGTAGTGTCCAGAGCATGGAGGCGCTACCAGGAGACAGGCCAGTACATCAGGAGACGTGGAGGAGGCCGTAGGAGGGCAACAACCCAGCAGCAGGACCGCCTTTGTGCAAGGAGGAGCAGGAGGAGCACTGCCAGAGCCCTGCAAAATGACCTCCAGCAGGCCACAAATGTGCATGTGTCTGCTCAAACGGTCAGAAACAGACTCCATGAGGGTGGTATGAGGGCCCGACGTCCACAGGTGGGGGTTGTGCTTACAGCCCAACACCGTGCAGGACGTTTGGCATTTGCCAGAGAACACCAAGATTGGCAAATTCGCCACTGGCGCCCTGTGCTCTTCACAGATGAAAGCAGGTTCACACTGAGCACATGTGACAGATGTGAACGAGTCTGGAGACGCCGTGGAGAACGTTCTGCTGCCTGCAACATCCTCCAGCATGAACGGTTTGGAGGTGGGTCAGTCATGGTGTGGGGTGGCATTTCTTTGGGGGGCCGCACAGCCCTCCATGTGCTCGCCAGAGGTAGCCTGACTGCCATTAGGTACCAAGATTAGATCCTCAGACCCCTTGTGAGACCATATGCTGGTGCGGTTGGCCCTGGGTTCCTCCTAATGCAAGACAATGCTAGATTTCATGTGGCTGGAGTGTGTCAGCAGTTCCTGCAAGAGGAAGGCATTGATGCTATGGACTGGCCCGCCCGTTCCCCAGACCTGAATCCAATTGAGCACATCTGGGACATCATGTCTCTCTCCATCCACCAACGCCACATTGCACCACAGACTGTCCAGGAGTTGGTGGATGCTTTAGTCCAGGTCTGGGAGGAGATCTCTCTGGAGACCATCCGCCACCTCATCAGGAGCATGCCCAGGCGTTGTAGGGAGGTCATACAGGCACGTGGAGGCCACACACACTACTGAGCCTCATTTTGAGTTGTTTTAAGGACATTACATCAAAGTTAGATCAGCCTGTAGTGTGGTTTTCCACTTTAATTTTGAGTGTGACTCCAAATCCAGACCTCCATGGGTTGATAAATTGGATTTCCATTGATTATTTTTGTGTGATTTTGTTGTCAGCACATTCAACTATGTAAAGAAAAAAGTATTTAACAAGATTATTTCATTCATTCAGATCTAGGATGTGTTATTTTAGTGTTCCCTTTATTTTTTTGAGCAGTGTATATAAGTGTTATACATCGGCTTAAAGATTAACTTCTTGTTAATCCAGACGCTGTGTCAGATTTCAATGGGGAGCGTGGATGGGGAGCGTCGCTGCACAGCTATTTTCAGGTCTCTCCAGAGATGTTCGATGGGGTTCAAGTCCGGGCTCTGGCTGGGCCACTCAAGGAGATTGAGACTTGTCCCAAAGCCACTCCTACGTTGTCTTGGCTGTGTGCTTAGGGTCGTTGTCCTGTTGGAAGGTGAACCTTCGCCCCAGTCTGAGGTCCTGGGTGCTCTGGAGCAGGTTTTCATCAAGGATCTCCGTACTTTGCTTCGTTCATCTTTCCCTCGATCCTGACTAGTCTCCCAATCCCTGAAGCTGAAAAATATCCCCACAGCATGATTCTGCCAACACCTTTCATCACCATTGGGATGGTGCCAGCTTTTCTCCAGACGTGATGCTTGGCATTCACGCTAAAGAGTTCAATCTTGGTTTCATCAGACCAGAGAATCTTGTTTCTCATGGTCTGAGAGTCTTAAGGTGCCTTTTGGCAAACTCCAAGTGGGCTGTCATGTGCCTTTTACTGAGGAGTGGCTTCCGTCTGGCCAATCTACCATAAAGGTCTGATTGGTGGAGTACTGCAGAGATGGTTGTCCTTCTGGAAGTTTCTCTCATCTCCACAGAGGAACTCTAGCGCTCTGTCAGAGTGACCATCGGGTTCTTGGTCACCTCCCTGAACAAGGGCCTTCTCCCCCAATTGCTCAGTTCGGCTGGGCTGCCAGCTGTAGGAAGAGTCTTGGTGATTCCAAACTTTTTCCATTTAAGAATGATGGAGGTCACTGTGTTGTTGGAGACCTTCAATACTGCAGAAATGTTTTGGTGCCCTTCCCCAGGTTTGTGCCTCGACACAATCCTGTCTCGGAGCTCTACGGACATTTCCTTCAACCTCATTGCTTGGTTTTTGCTCTGACATGCACTGTCAACCGTGGGACCTTATATAGACAGGTGTAAGCCTTTCCAAATCATGTCCAATCAAATGATTTTACCACAGGTGGACTCCAATCAAGTTGTAGAAGCATCAAGGATGATCAATGGAAACTGGATGCACATATGCTCAATTTCGAGTCTCATTGCAAAGGGTCTGAATACTTATGTAAATAAGTTATTTCTGTTTTTTAGTTTTTATACATTTGCTAAAATAAAGAAATAACTGTTTTCGCTTTGTCATTATTGGTTATTGTGTGTAGATTGCTGAGGAAAAAAACATGTAATCCATTTTAAATAAGGCTGTAATTTAACAAAATGTGGAGAAAGTCAAGGGGTCTGAAAACTTTCTGAAGGTGCTGTATTTCTGGAACTAAGGTCTTCGGTTTTAGATCACTAAAATAATGTTTTCTGCCTCGTGTTCGTTAGGTAACCCTTCACCATCACATCTTTAGTGGTTTTTATGTAGTGATTTAGAAAATAACATCAACTGGACCAAGATAGAACTTTCACAACTGTCTGACAACTTCTAATTGTTTTCTACATGGGATACAATAAATTCACTTTTCCTCAATATAATTTGAAATTACACACAGCATTGGAATAGGAGCCCATTTGGGGCGGCAGGTAGCCTAGTGGTTAGAGCGTTGGGTCTCTCTGATTCAGAGGGGTTGGGTTAAATGTGGAAGACATTCAGTTGGACAACTGGCTATGTATCCCCCTTTCCTTTTCAATTTCAACTGTAAATATTAGCAAAATATAATATCCATTTATAAGCTTTCATTTGTGAAATTTAACTTGTGCAGCAAAGTATACCTTCCAAATGTGTTCCAATCAGTCAATATGTTTTTCCATGGACACCTGAGCTGTCACACCCAGACCCCACACAGTGCTCTTATCCTTTTCTTTCCAGCCTTCATAACTACTGCCCACACACCCTTATCAACCAATAGTCCATTTGACTATAAAGATCAACAAACTGACCAGTGCCTACCTTGTTATGCCACAGGATCAGAAGTGTGTCTCCTATGAAGTGATCTGTATCACACAGATGATGGGTCTCTTTATACAATACAAGAAGGAAGTGCCATGCTATCATGATCTACATGAAACCTTTCACTGTTGTCACCTGTTGCCTTGGCATGATATCTGTTGACAGTGGAAATATCTTTGGTTTCATTGTTCTGGTTCAGAAGAAGAGTCACTTACAACTGCCATCAGGATCTTGTATATTATTACATTGATGTTTCTTCTCTGCCAGTCAGTATGCTACTAGCCTGGTCCTACAGATGCTGTATCTTAATTTGATCATCCTGTTGTTGCAGAAATTTTTCTGAACAGCAGGACATTCAAACTTGTAGTGTATTCAAGGCTTCTAAAGTTTTTAATTTCCAATTTAAAATCTCAGATTTGATTTGCCGTGACAAAAAATCCCTACAAAAAAATGCAATTAATTATAATCCACATAATAATTCTTATTTTCTGTTGATGCTGGATTATTTTCCTGCTATGAGAAACTGGGTCAAATTAAGATACGGTATCTATAGGTCAGTTCTGTATGTGTTTTAGCTAACTTGTCTGATTGCTGTTGAGGAGCTGTATAAAGCACATAGAGACCAACTAGGTTGGTATGCTATTGCTTTGCTACTTCCGGTCAATTCACTGTGTAAATCTCATTAAAATTAGATTAGTGACTGACTCTACCTTTTGGTTTGGTGGAAAAAAAGAGGTCAGTTTCTTGTCTCTGATGATGTTTTCTAGGATGTTGTTCTGACAGTCTTTACTGACAGTCCTTATCTGGTGGATAGAGGTTTCACAATATAAACTACATCCTGGTACTTTGCTACACAACACTACTCGATCTAAAAAACTTTTGATGTAAAACACCATTACATCACCTTTACTAAGGAAATATGTTGTGACTGCATGAGGCAATATTTGACCCACATCCTGTTGTTTCTGTATAATGAGTAACAGACATGTCATTTTCCTTACAGCATAACTTCCGGCGCCGACAGAGATGGCCGCCTCGCTTCGCGTTCCTAGGAAACTATGCAGTATTTTGTTTTTTATGTGTTATTTCTTACATTGTTACCCCAGAAAATCTTAGGTTTTATTACATACTGTCACGACTCCCGCCGAAGTCGGCCCCTCTCCTTGTTCGGGCGGCGTTCGGCGGTCGACGTCACCGGCTTACTAGTTACCACCGATCGATGTTTCACTGGGATTTGAAATGGTCAGTGATCTGTTTATTAACTTGGCTTTCAAAGACTTTAGAAAGGCAGGGCAGGATGGAAATAGGTATGTAACAGTTTGGGTCTAGGGTGTCACCCCCTTTGAAGAGGGGGATGACCGCGGCAACTTTCCAATCTCTAGGGATCTTGGACGATACGAAAGAGAGGTTGAACAGACTGGTAATATGGGTTGCAACAATGGCAGCGGATAGTTTTAGAAAAAGAGGGTCCAGATTGTTTAACCTCTTACAGCTACTTAAGGCCAGGGGGCAGTATTGAGAATTTTGAAAAAAAGATGTGCCCATATTAACTTGTTTGGGATAGGGGGCAGTATTTTCATGGCTGGATAAAAAACGTACCCGATTTGAACTGGTTACTGCTCTTGCCCAGAAACGAGAATATGCATATTATTAGTAGTTATTTGGATAGAAAACACTCTAAATTTTCTAAAACTGTTTGAATGGTGTCTGTGAGTATAACAGAACTCATATGGCAGGCCAAAACCTGAGAAGATTCCATACAGGAAGTTCCCTGTCTGACCATTTGTTCACCTTCTGTGGCATCTCTATCAAAAAGAGAATATCTCTGCTGTAATGTGACATTTTCCAAGGCTTCCATAGGCTCTTAGAAGGCGGGAGAAAGTTAAATGGCGTCTCTCCAGTCTCTGGGCGAAATACAGCAGGAGTTTTTGTTAGTGGTCACCTTGGAACAGTTACACTAGAAATGTTGAGAACTAGCGAATTCATTCCAACCGGGAGACGTTGTATTCAAAGAAAGAAAGAAAAATTCACATGTGAATTCGCCATGTTTTTCTTTCTCTCTTTGAATCAATACAACGTCTCCCGGTTGGAATGAATTCGCCATGTTTTTCTTTCTCTCTTTGAATCAATACAACGTCTCCCGGTTAGAATATTTTCACTATTTTACAAGAAAAATAGCATAAAAATGTATTTTAAACAGCGTTTGACATGCTTTGAAGTACGGTAATGGAATATTTTTAAATATTTTGTCACGTTATGAGACATGCGCGTCACCCTTCGGATAGTGACTTGAACTCACAAACAAAACGCCGCTATTTGAATATAACTATGGATTATTTGGAACCTAAACAACATTTGTTGTTGAAGTAGAAGTCCTGGGAGTGCATTCTGACGAAGAACAGCAAAGGTAATGACATTTTTCTTATAGTAATTCTGAATTTAGTGTGCGCCAAAATTAGTTGGTGTCACATTAGCTAGCCATTATGGCCGGGCTATCTACTCA
>NC_042975.1:4660492-4662992 GCF_901001165.1 Salmo trutta | reverse complement strand
TTGTACGACACGGTAGGAAAAAAAAGATGGAAAACATAATTTCTACTCAGAGCCAATCAAGTGCGAGCCTTGAATACCAGCGCTCCCAATCGCAAAGTTCCTGAAGATCCTCTGACTTCCAATGGTGGAGGTCATTCGGACGGGATTTGGAAGGATGGTCACAATATAAAAATGGACCATTACCTTTCGCTCTGGAAGCAGCGGCCCTTGCAGAGCAGAGAAAGGGGAATAACTACTTCCAGGTCTACAGCGGTGATTCTACTAGTTTCGCGTGCAGTAACCGCTACCCAGCCAGCCGTTCCATATCGCTAACGGCTACCCAGCCAGCCGTTCCATATCGCTAACGGCTACCCAGCCAGCCGTTCCATATCGCTAACGGCTACCCAGCCAGCCGTTCCATATCGCTAACGGCTACCCAGCCAGCCGTTCCATATCGCTAACGGCTACCCAGCCAGCCGTTCCATATCGCTAACGGCTACCCAGCCAGCCGTTCCATATCGCTAACGGCTACCCAGCCAGCCGTTCCATATCGCTAACCGCTACCCAGCCAGCCGTTCCATATCGCTAACCGCTACCCAGCCAGCCGTTCCATATCGCTAACCGCTACCCAGCCAGCCGTTCCATATCGCTAACCGCTACCCAGCCAGCCGTTCCATATCGCTAACCGCTACCCAGCCAGCCGTTCCATATCGCTAACCGCTACCCAGCCAGCCGTTCCATATCGCTAACCGCTACCCAGCCAGCCGTTCCATATCGCTAACCGCTACCCAGCCAGCCGTTCCATATCGCTAACCGCTACCCAGCCAGCCGTTCCATATTGCTAACACACAATATGCAGTTTTATCACACAACACAATGCCACAATGTCTCAAGTGTTGAGGGAGCTGTGCAATTGGCACGCTGACTGCAGGAATGTCCACCGGAGCGGCTGACTGCAGGAATGTCCACCGGAGCGGTTGCCAGACGATGTAATGTTCATTTCTCTACCATAAGTCGCCTCTGTCGTTTTTTAGGGAATTTGGGAGTTCGTCAAACCGGCCTCACAACCGCAGACCAAGTGTATGGCGTCGTGTGGGCGAGCGGTTTGCTGATGTCAACGTTGTGAACAGAGCGCCCCATGGTGGAGGTGGGGTTATGGTATGGGCCCCGTGGTGGAGGTGGGGTTATGGTATGGGCCCCGTGGTGGAGGTGGGGTTATGGTATGGGCCCCGTGGTGGAGGTGGGGTTATGGTATGGGCCCCGTGGTGGAGGTGGGGTTATGGTATGGGCCCCGTGGTGGAGGTGGGGTTATGGTATGGGCCCCGTGGTGGAGGTGGGGTTATGGTATGGGCCCCGTGGTGGAGGTGGGGTTATGGTATGGGCCCCGTGGTGGAGGTGGGGTTATGGTATGGGCCCCGTGGTGGAGGTAGGGTTATGGTATGGGCCCCGTGGTGGAGGTGGGGTTATGGTATGGGCCCCGTGGTGGAGGTGGGGTTATGGTATGGGCCCCGTGGTGGAGGTGGGGTTATGGTATGGGGCAGGCATAAGTTACGGACAACCAACACAATTACATTTTATCGATGGCAATTTGAGATACCGTGACGAGATCCTGAGGCCCATGTTGGGTTTATATTTTTGTTCAGTACATATACGTGTGTACCTCTTTGAGCCGCTCGGTGTGTGTGAGTGTGTATATCAGTGTGTGTGTGTGTGTGTGTGTGTGTGTGTGTGTGTATGTGTATATATATATATATATATATATATATCAGTGCGTACCTCTTTGAGCCTCTCCTTGCATAGTTTGTACTCTCGTTGTGGGTGTATATCAGTGTGTGTGTGTGTATCAGTGTGGGTGTATATCAGTGTGTGTGTGTGTATCAGTGTGGGTGTATATCAGTGTGTATGTGTGTATCAGTGTGTGTGTGTATCAGTGTGTGTGTGTGTGTATATATATAAGTGTGTGTGTGTATATAAGTGTGTGTGTGTGTATATATATATAAGTGTGTGTGTGTATATAAGTGTGTGTGTGTTTATCAGTGTGTGTGTATATCAGTGTGTGTGTGTGTGTGTATCAGTACCTCTTTGAGCCTCTCCTTGCGTAGTTTGTACTCTCGTTTCTGAGACTCCAGGAAGCTGCTGAGTTCTTTCTTCTGCTGGACCTGAATGTGCTGCTGAAACTTCTTCTCATCGTTGTTAAATGTCTTCGCCTGCACACACACACACACACACACACACACACACACACACACACACACACACACACACACACACACACACACACACCCGCACACGAAAGAGAGAAAACCGCATTAGCAGGAGTTGCAGTGTATTTCGTTCTCACTGTCCTCTGTGTGGAGAGAGTATAACAGAGATGACTCGTTCTCAATGTCCTCTGTGTGGAGAGGACAGTGTCACTACAGACCCTGGTTTGATTCCAGGCTGTATCACAGCGGTATAAGGCACTGCATCTCAGTGTCACTACAGACCCTGGTTCGATTCCAGGCTGTATCACAGCGGTATA
>NC_042975.1:4620492-4655492 GCF_901001165.1 Salmo trutta | reverse complement strand
ATTGATGAGGTAAAAAATGTATTTAATACATTTTAGAATAAAGCTGTAACGTAACAAAACGTGGGGAAAGGGTCAGAATACCTTCCAAATGCACCGTATATACACTACCGTTCAAATGTTTGGGGTCACTTTTTGGTACTCGCAAAACACCAGTCTCAACATCAACAGTGAAGAGGCGACTCCGGAATGCTGGCCTTCTAGGCAGAGTTGAAAACAAAAAGCCATATCTCAGATATGATGATAGGCCAATAAAAATAAAAAGACTCAGATGGGAAAAAGAACACACACTGGACAGAGGAACTAGCATCCCGGAGTCGGCTCTTCACTGTTGACGATGAGACTAGAGGTCGACCGATTAATCGGCATGGCTGCTTAATTAGGGCCGATTTTAAGTGTTCATAACAATCTGTAATCGTCATTTTTGGACGCCGATTACATTGCACTCCACGAGGAGCCTGCGTGGCAGGCTGACCACCTGTTACGTGAATGCAGCAAGGAGCCAAGGTAAGTTGCTAGCTAGCATTAAACCTATCTTATAAAAAACAATCAATGAAAACATAATCACTAGTTAAATTAGTAATATTACCAACCATGTGTAGTTATCTAGCTTGTCCTGCGTTGCATATAATCAATGTGGTGCCTGTTAATTTATCATTGAATCACAGCCTACTTCTCCAAACGGTGATGATTTAACAAGCGCATTCGCGAAAAAAGCACAGTCGTTGCACCAATGTACCTAACCATAAACATCAATGCCTTTCTTAAAATCAATACACAAGTATCTTTTTTTAAACCTGCATATTTAGATAAAAGAAAGTCATGTTAGCAGGCAATATTAACTAGGGAAATTGTGTCACTTCTCTTGCGTTCTGTGCAACAGAGTCAGGGTATATGCAGCAGTTTGGGCCGCCTGGCTCATTGCTAACTGTGAAGACCATTTCTTCCTAACAAAGACCGTAATTAATTTGCCCGAATTGTACATAATTATGACATATCATTCAAGGTTGTGCAATGTAACAGCAATATTTAGACTTGGGGTTGCCACCCGTTAGAATAAACGTTTTGTTTTCAAAATTATAGTTTCCGGATTTGAATTAATGACCTAAGGCTCGTATTTCTGTGTGTTTATTATATTATAATTAAGTCTATGATTTGATATTTGATAGAGCAGTCTGACTGAGCGGTGGTAGGCACCAGCAGGCTCGTAAGCATTCATTCAAACAGCACTTTCCTGCGTTTGCCAGCAGCTCTTCGCTGTGTTTCAAGCATTGTGCCGTTTATGACTTCAAGCCTATCAACTCCTGAGATTAGGCTGGCAATACTATAGTATCTATAAGAACATCCAAAAGTCAAAGGTATATGAAATACAAAAATGGTATAGAGAGAAGTAGTCCTATAACTACAACCTAAAACTTCTTACCTGGGAATATTGAAAACTCATGTTAAAAGGAACCACCAGCTTTCATATGTTCTCATGTTCTGAGCAAGGAACTTAAACGTTAGTTTTCTTACATGGCACATATTGCACTTTTACTTTCTTCTCCAACACTTTGTTTTTGCATTATTTAAACCAAATTGAACATGTTTCATTATTTATTTGAGACTAAATTGATTTTATGTATTATATTAAGTTAAAATAAAAGTGTTCATTCAGTATTGTTGTAATTGTCATTTGTACAAATATATATATAAAAATCAACCGATTAATCGGTAATCGGCTTTTTTTGGTCCTCCAATAATCATAATCGGTCGACCTCTAGTTGAGACTGGTGTTTTGTGGGTACTATTTAATGAAGCTGCCAGTTGAGGACTTGTGAGGTGTCTGTTTCTCAAACTAGACACTCTAATGTACTTGTCCTCTTGCTCAGTTGTGCACCGGGGCCTCCCACTCCTCTTTTTATTCTGGTTAGAGCCAGTTTGCGCTGTTCTGTGAAGGGAGTAGTACACAGCGTTGTACGAGATCTTCAGATTCTTGGCAATTTCTCGCATGGAATAGCCTTCATTTCTCAGAACAAGAATAGACTGACGAGTTTCAGAAGAAAGTTCTTTGTTTCTGGCCATTTTGAGCCTGTAATCGAACCCACAAATGCTGACGCTCCAGATACTCAAGCAGTCTAAAGGCCAGTTTTATTGTCTCTTTAATCAGAACAACAGTTTTCAGCTGTGCTAACATAATTGTAAAAGGTTTTTTCTAATGATCAATTAGCCTTTTAAAATGATAAACTTGGATTAGCTAACACAACGTGCCATTGGAACACAGGAGTGATGGTTGCTGATAATGGGCCTCTTGACGCCTATGTAGATATTCCATTAAAAAACAGCCGTTTCCAGCTACAATAGTCATTTACAACATTAATAATGTCTACACTGTATTTCTGATCAATTTCATGTTATTTTAATGAACAAAAAAAAAAAAGTGGTTTTCTTTCAAAAACAAGGACATTTCTATGTCACACCAAACTTCTGAACAGCAGTGTTCTTTTTCTCTTTCCCCCCCACTGTCTCGACATAAAAAATACATATTTTTTTAAACTGTAAAAAAAACACCTGTAAATCTGTTCCCAAGTATTCCCATAATAGAGAGATAGGTGATCATAAACAAACGTAAGCAAGGTTTGACACGATGATGTTTCAGTCAAACGCTCTCTTTCGTTGGGCTACTTGTGGTCAACTACACCCCCGACCATCCACCCCCCCCCCCCCAAAATGTAATGTAATATAATATAATATAATAAAATGTAATATAATGTAATATAATATAATTGTCCAGCGGCTGAATCTAGTTGATGATCCCTGGTCTATGTGGCAGCCTGTAACTGTGTGTGTATAGAGGTGTGTGTGTGTATAGCGGTGTGTGTGTGTGTATATAGTGGTGTGTGTGTGTGTGTGTACATGTGTATATAGCGGTGTGTGTGTGTATAATGGTGTGTATATAGCGGTGTGTGTGTGTGTATATAGCGGTGTGTGTGTGTGTGTGTGTGTAGTAGACCCACCGGTTTGAGGTGTATAACAGAGCTGTTGGACATGACCGTGTGGTCTCCCTCCATCAGGTCCAGCTCACTGCGGTCGTCCTGCGTTGCTTCGTTCAGACTGTTGACTGAGCTGCTCTGGGAGCTGATAGACATACTGGGGATGGACTGGTTACTGCCCACACTGTTCACCGTGTCTGTACGCCCTGCACCGTGCTCCACCTCCTAGACAGAGAGAGACACACAGAGACACACACACACACACACACACACACACACACACACACACACACACACACACACACACACACACACAGAGAGAGAGAGAGACACACACAGAGAGAGAGAGAGAGAGACACACACAGAGAGAGAGAGAGACACACAGAGAGAGAGAGAGAGAGAGAGAGAGAGACACACAGAGAGAGAGAGAGAGAGAGACACACACACAGAGAGAGAGAGACACACAGAGAGAGAGAGAGAGAGACACACACACAGAGAGAGAGAGAGAGACACACAGAGAGAGAGAGAGAGACACACAGAGACAGACACATACACACACACACAGAGAGAGACACACACACACACAGAGAGAGACAAAATACAGAGAGAGACAAAATACAGAGAGAGACAAGAGACACAGGCAGATAGACAGAGATTGGTCAGATGGTGGAGGTAGCGTCATGATGCTGATCACACTACCTCCACTATGGAGACTATAAATCCACTGTGGTTAGAACTGTAGGTATGGAGACTACAAATCCCAACTGGAACAGGACCCCCCCCACTCCCTCCCTGAACACACCTCGTCTCCATCCTGCGTCTCAGCCTGTGGTCCGTTGTGAGCTTCCTGGAACAGGATTTTCTTCATCTTACGGTACTGTAGGTTGTCCAGCTCTCGGACCGCCTCCTTGGTCCTCAGGATAAGATCCATCAGAACAGAGTCTGGACGCTCCCGCTGGACAAACACATGCTACAGGGGGGGAGAGAGAGAGTGGGAAGGAAGGAGAAAGTTGTTTAAGGAGAGTGGGGTAGGTTATCTTGTGTAAGTCGACAATTTATTTTTTGAAAGTGTTCTCACGTTTAGTAGATGGTCAGAGTGGGGTCTATCCTGGGGGATTTTCTGAAGGCAAGAATCAACAAAGTTTCTAAAGTAATCCGTCCTGCGAACAGAGAGGCAGGAAACGAGGGAGGAGGAAGAGAGGGGGAGTCAGAGAGGGATCAGGAAACGAGGGAGGAGGAAAAGAGGGGGAGTCAGAGAGGGATCAACAAAGGAGGGAGGGGGAAAATAGGGGGAGAGAGCGAGGGATCAGGAAACGAGGGAGGAGGAAAAGAGAGGGGGAGTCAGAGAGGGATCAGGAAACAAGGGAGGAGGAAAAGAGAGGGGGAGAGAGCGAGGGATCAGGAAACGAGGGAGGAGGAAAAGAGAGGGGGAGTCAGAGAGGGATCAGGAAACAAGGGAGGAGGAAGAGAGGGGGAGTCAGAGAGGGATCAGGACACGAGGGAGAAGGAAAAAAGAGAGGGGGAGTCAGAGAGGGATCAGGAAACGAGGGAGGAGGAAAAGAGGGGGAGTCAGAGAGGGATCAACAAAGGAGGGAGGGGGAAAATAGGGGGAGAGAGCGAGGGATCAGGAAACGAGGGAGGAGGAAAAAAGAGAGGGGGAGTCAGAGAGGGATCAGGAAACGAGGGAGGAGGAAAAAAGAGAGGGGGAGTCAGAGAGGGATCAGGAAACGAGGGAGAAGGAAAAAAGAGAGGGGGAGTCAGAGAGGGATCAGGAAACGAGGGAGAAGGGAAAGGTGTGGAAAAAGAGGCGAGAGAGGGATCAGGGGCAAGACAATTCAATTAAAGTAACAGTAAAATCCATCACCTATGATAGAAATGACAGCTAATGTGGTACAACGCTATCTACTTATGAAAAGATATTGGGCTGTGTGTGTGTGTGTGTGTGTCTCTGTCTCTGTGTGTGTGTGTCTCTCTGTGTGTGTGTGTCTGTGTAACACTCACCAGTCTCTGGACTGCAGTGTAGGGCTCTCATTCTGCGCTATGTGGTACAAGGCACTCATGGCATTCATATTAAACAGAGGAGGCTTCCTCTCCGCTGCACACAAGGAGACACACACACACACACACACACACACACACACACACACACACACACACACACACACACACGGGTTTCCGTTAGGACAACGTAACCGGGAAGATTTGAATGTACCAGACATCTATATGCATTCAGGTCCAAGAGTAGAAAGAGCCAGAAGGAAAGCTCCAACCTGGCGTAGCCAGCGCCATCAATAAACAAGGAATACTGGCCAAACGATTCCCGTTTACGTGTCCTTAAATAAAAACAGCCGATAACAAATGACAAAAAAACACTAGGCTTTTCCTTGAGTTTCAAATCTGAAAAACTTTATTACCTATTGTTTCCTTGGTTTTTAACATTCCCCAAATAACACAACTACCATCTCACGGAGGTTAGATCGCTATACGCATCAGGACATTGCATGCATTGACCTATAGGCTTAGGCTGTCCACAATTAACGAGTCGACCAGGGAGGCCTCGCAAAGAAGCGCTAACATCTACTGCTAGATGGGTAAACATTTAAAAAGTATAATTACACTTTGGATGATGCATCAATGCACGCCGTTGCTACAAAGATAAAATGGGTCCTTCCCTAACTCAGTTGCCAGAGAGGAAGGAAACTGCTCAGAGATTTTACCCTGAGGCCAATGGTGCTAGGCATTTAGCGCTAATAATTCAGTCTCCACTGTTTTTTCAGGCGGCATCTGTAAGCGGCAGTATTGTCAAGAGGCGGTACTGTCATCGAAACAAAATATGTTCTGCAGAGTTATTAAACGAAGGAAAAGAGAGGATGGCTCCACCACACCACTCTGTCACTTGAGTATCTTTGTTATTTTCTGATGATCTCATTTTTCTCTTTGGAAGCTTTGGCGAGTATGTGTGTGTGTGTTTTCTATACCTGTTCCGCTCCTCTCCCTGTAGGCTTCACAGACACTCCAACCCCTTTGGCTACCACCCTTACATGTACCCTGCGAGCACAACCCATGTGGAGTTCCCAGTGTACACTTTTTGGCCCTGACAGACATGGATCACCCCAAAGAACCACTGCTACTCTCTCTTCATCGGATGTGTTCTCTCATCGACCAAGAGCATCTGGTCGTGATGGTGGCACACGGCTACTAATTTCTCTCTCACCTGTCCATCTCCTCTCTCACCTGTCTCACCACTACTCTCTCCTCCTTCTGATAAATCCTTCTTCCTCCAGTCTCCTGACGCTGCCTCTTTTCGACCCTAATCTCCTTCCTTCCTTCCTTCCTTCCTTCCTTCCTTCCTTCCTTCCTTCCTTCCTTCCTTCCTTCCTTCCTTCCTTCCTTCCTTCCTCACTGTCCCCTTTCCTCCTGGCCGGCCTGAACTTCCCCTCTAGCTCCGTGGCGGAGTGACTCACTGCGTGCTAACAGAACAGGGCTTCAGGCAGCTGACCAGAAATGGAGGAAAATGAAACTTCCTGAAGACATCATCCTTCCACTTCCTCCTCTCTACTTTCTCTTCCTCTGTATCTGCTGCTAAAGCCGCTTTCTATCACTCTAAATTTCAAGCTTCCGCCTCCAACCCTGGGAAACTCTTCTACCACTTTAACTTAATCCTCCACCTCTCTCCTCCCTCTCTGTGGATGACTGTCAACCACATTGAAAAAAAGGTTGACAATATTTAAATCCACTGGTCGCCACTCACATAGAACTACCAGACACCTTGCCTCTTTCTCTCCTCTCCTTGCGACGCCTGGCCACCCGATAACCTGCCCACTTGAACCCCTCCCCACCTCCCTTCTCCAGACCACCTCTGGAAACCTTCTCCCATTCCTCACTTCCCTCATCCCTGACCACTGGCTGCCTCCCCTCTGACTTCAAGATGTCCCGAGTCGCTCCCCTCCTCAAGAAACCAACACTCGACCACTTTGATGTCAAACTACAGACCGGTGTCCCTTCTTTCTTTTCAAAGTCACAGACAGCACGCTGAAGTGTTAACTCTCTCATTATCTCGCTCAGGACAATCTTCTTGACTCTAACCAGTCAGGCTTCAAGGAGGCTCGCTCAACTTTGACCGCTCTCCTTTGTGTCACGGAGGCTCTCCACTCTGCCAAAGCTGACTCTCTCTCCTCTGTTCACATTCTCCTAGATCTATCCGCTTGCATTCCGCTGCCTTCGACACCGTGAACCTCCTCTTCACCCTCTCATGGTTGGGTGTCTCAGGCTCTGCACACTCCTGGATTGAATCTTACCTGGCAGGTCATTCCTACCAGGTGGCGTGGAGAGGATCTGTGTCTGCACCACGTACTCTCACTACTGGTGTCCCCCAGGGCTCGGTTCTAGGCCCTCTCCTCTTCTCTCTATACACCAAGTCACTCAGCTCTGTCATATCCTCACATGGTCTCTCCTATGCGGATGACACTCAACTACTCTTCTCCTTCCCCCCTTCTGACACCCAGGTGGCGACACAAATCTCTGCGTGCATCTCAGCTTGGATGTCAGCCCACCACCTCAAGCTCAACACAATTGAGCTGCTCTTCCTCCCGGAAAGGTCCTGTCCGCTACAAGACCTCTCCATCACGGTTGACAACTCCAGTGTTCCCCGCCCAGAATGCAAATAACCTTGGTGTGACCCTGGACAACACCTGGTTGTTCTCTGCAAACATTCCATTTATCATTCCATTTAATTCTATTGTTTCATTTACCTTCATTTCCTTCCTCTGTAAACGCCATTACGGCCGTGTGGTTGTTGCTGAGGATCACTAGTAACAGTTGATCATACACACATATATATATATATATTTTTAAAAAGACATGTAGGCTAATGAAATCATTATGGACTGGAGCGGAGACCAAGCAGTAACACAGTTTGAACCCAACGAATGGTGCAATACTTGACCGTGTCATCACCCAGTTCCGTGGTTGGTGCAGGCAATAGACGAGGGTATAGCTAACTATTGTACAGGATTGATAGTGGCTATTTTCAGAATGAATCAAACCACTGGTTTCTTTTGTGCCGTAAAGGCTCTCCAAACTTGTTTTTGTTTTTTTATGATTCATAAATACTTTCCTAACTCCAAAAAAAAATCGGACTTAAAAATAAAAATAAAAAATCTACCAATTGTTACTGAAAAAGAAGAATTTGCATGTACTTAAGATGGCTTTCTTTTCATTGATCCCTAATGTTCTGAACCCATTTTCTCCATATATTCTAGTGATCGACAAAATTCTAACTACAAAGAAGGTACACGGTATTTAAAAGGGGATGGCTTCAGGTTAAAAATGTTCCCAAAACTCTATTGAATAAAAACTCTGTGAGAAAATCTGTTGGCCAGCAAGTGGGAGGGTTTTTCAAATGACATTTATTCAAAGCATGCAAAGTAGCCACACTTGCAGAGCGCGTTAGGCGACTGAATAAGGTAAGTCTGAATACCAAATACTGAGAAATGCGTAGGAAAGGCGTGCATAAAAAATAAAAAATAAGGCGTAAATTTCCTTGAGTCTGAATCGGATTTTTCTCCAACTTTCGTTTTACGTCAATGAAAAAGGCCACGGATTCCCCACAGCAGCAGGCGCACGTAAGGCAGCGTGCAAGGAGTGAGAGAACGGTGCTGATAATCGGGGTGTACGACAGGCAGCCTAATCACCCAATTTGTTTTTCTCCCAGACAATTTGGCACGGCTACAATTTTATTTAAAAAGAAAGAAAGATAATAAACAAATTAAAAAAAATTAAAAACATTACATTTAAAAAATAAATACAAAATCGTCTTTTCATTCATTTATTTTTTTGCCAAAAGCCGGCAACTGGCTAACGGAAACCCTAATACACACAGTATGTTACACATATAAACAATGGAAAACCCACCCACACACACACACACCCTTACCTAGTTCTACACAGGTGATCCCAAGGGACCAGACGTCCACCTTTCCGTCATACTGGCCCTCGTCCATGGCCAAGATCACCTCTGGGGCCATCCTGCAGAGACAGGGGGGAGGGGATCAATTACAATCATAATGGAACAGGTAGACCTTATAGAAGTATGTATAGAATTAAAAAACGGTCATGTGGTCAAAGCTTGCCACCTGGTAGACCCCCCCATGACTGTCTGTCTCTGCTGTCCCTCACCAATATGGCGTCCCCACGAAGGAGTTGGCTGGGGAAGCGATGGAGGCGGAGCCAAAGTCAGCAAGCTTGACCTGCCCTGGCTCCGTCAGTAGGATGTTACCTGCTTTGATGTCTCTGAGAGAGAGACAGAGAGACAGAGAGGGAGAGACAGAGAGACAGAGAGAGAGAGAGACAGAGAGAGAGAGAGACAGAGAGAGAGACAGGGAGAGACAGAGAGGGAGAGACAGAGAGGGAGAGACAGAGAGGGAGAGACAGAGGGAGAGACAGAGAGGGAGAGACAGAGAGGAGAGACAGAGAGGGAGAGACAGAGAGGGAGAGACAGAGAGGGAGAGACAGAGAGGGAGAGACAGAGAGGGAGAGACAGAGAGGGAGAGACAGAGAGGGAGAGACAGAGAGGGAGAGACAGAGAGACAGAGAGAGCCAGAGAGAGAGAGACAGAGAGGGAGAGACAGAGAGACAGAGAGAGCCAGAGAGAGCCAGAGAGGGAGAGACAGAGAGACAGAGAGAGCCAGAGAGAGCCAGAGAGGAGAGAGAGAGGAGAGAGAGAGAGAGAGAGACAGAGAGAGCCAGAGAGAGAGAGCAACAGAGAGAGAGAGAGAAACAGAGAGAGAGAAACAGAGAGAGAGAAACAGAGAGAGAGAAACAGAGACAGAGAGAGAGACAGAGAGAGAGAGACAGAGACAGAGAGAGAGACAGAGAGAGAGACAGAGAGAGAGACAGAGAGAGAGACAGAGGAGAGAGAGACAGAGAGAGAGACCGAGAGAGAGACAGAGAGAGAGACAGAGAGAGAGACAGAGAGAGAGGCAGAGACAGAGAGAGAGAACCACTGGGTTAGTAGGTGTGATGTAATCACCATGCTTCAAACTGTCAGGTAAACCCTCACCTGTGAATCATGTTGTGGGAGTGAAGGTAGGCCAAACCCTGCAAAGCACCATGGGTAATGGCAGCGATCTCCATTTCCTGAAGAGGCTTTTTATGAACTATAGGTGAGAGAATATTTCAGAAAACATTTGCTAAGAATTAAACAAGTTGAGCGTAACGCCATCAAAACACACAGTCTAAGTTGACGACTTGATGCAGTAGAATACATGTCAAATAGAACAGCTCCTTTAAAAAAAAAAATGTCTTACCTTCTAGAACATCAGAGGCTGAACCCAGACAGTACTCCATCACTAACTGGACACACAGAGAGAACACAGAGCACAGAGAACACAGCGCAGAGAGAACACAGAACACAGAGAACACAGCGCAGAGAGAACACAGAGAGAACACAGAACACAGAGAACACAGAGAACACAGAGAACACAGCGCAGAGCACACAGAAAGAACACAGATCACAGAGACATTATGATAACAGAACATTAAGAGAAAGAGGCTAAGAAAGTGTGTGTGTGCTATTGTGTGTGTTCTAGGTAGTAGTCCTCCAAAGTCCAGTGTGTGTGTGTCTTACCCATGCTGTGTGTTCTCGTAGGTAGCAGCCCTTGTACTCTATACTGTTGGGATGTTGAATCCTCTGGAGAAACTTCACCTCTTTTATAATGTCCTGCCATTTCTGTGTGTGAGAGAGAATTAACATGTTTTATTTAACATTTATTTATTTTTTAAAAAGGGAACATATCTTTTTCCAATAATAATAATAATAAATTGTATAATACAATATGAACATGCACATTATACAAATATACATATAAAAATGGCGCAGCGGTCTAAGGCTGCGCCACTCAAGGAGTAATGTAGAGATCAAGCGAAGCCTAGCCAACCTTCTGATACATGATGCGGTATCAAAACTGTCACCTGTAACAAAACTAAGGACACTATGGTAAATGGCATCCAAATGGTTTAATAGTAGTAGCAGCTGCACTTTGATAAATAATATCACCATAATCAAGAACAGATTAAAAAGGTTGACTGAATGATCTGCTTCCTACCGCTTAGAGAAAGACACCATCTGTTTCTGTAGAAAAAGACTACTTTAAAATCTTAGTTTCTTAGCCAGCTCATCTATATGTTAAATATGAAATCAATATCAATCCAAATGCATAAGTATTTATATACGGGAAGAAGTTCGATTGGAGAACCATCTAATGAGTGAACATGTAGTTCACATGAAACCTTCTTACAAGAGTTTGAAAACATGTATTTTGTTTCTTCCCGTATTAAGCATATGTTTTAAAAGTCAGCAAAAGATTTCTGCACAGCTATAAAAAATCTGACAGTAGTTTTGACACAGCCAAATCAACAGCATTCATAATAGTATCATCCACATATAGATAGCGTTTACAATTTGTAACAGATTGTTTTATATAAACATTATTGACCAGTGAAGAGAACAGGTCCTAAAACGGACCCCTGTGGTACACCTTTATGTACTTCCGAGAAATTCTGATTTATAGTCCCGTCAATCTCACGACGGCCTGAGTTCTTTCACTAAGATGAAACCGTGAACGCGGGGGGGGGGGGGGGGGGGGGCGGTCAGAACCCAGGCCTATTGAGGACAACTTTAAAACTGCATGATCAACAGTATCAAAAGCTTTTGACAAGTCCACAAACAAAGCAGTACATTTTTATTTTAGGGTCTAAAGCGTTAAAAATAAGAGAGTTGCACTCTATATATATGCTTTAGAAGGCACAGTGATGCCCGAAGACATTGGTGATTTACCCAATCAATGACTAATATATTCATAAACCACCTAGTCATTGATTGGGTAAATCACCAACGTTTTCGGGCATCACTGTGCCTTCTAAAGCATTGATAAGATCATTAACAACTATATATATAGTTGTTGTGTACCTTTATTTAACTAGGCAAGTCAGTTAAGAACTAATTCTTATTTTCAATGACGGCCTAGGAACAGTAGGTTAACTGCCTTGTTCAGGGGCAGAACGACAGATTTTGACTTTGTCAGCTCGGGGATTCGATCCAGCAACCTTTCGGTTACTAGTCCAACGCTCTAACCACTAGGCTACCTACCCCCCTTACACTCTAACCACTAGACTTCCTGCCGCCCCTACGCTCTAACCACTACTTCCTGCCGCCCCTACGCTCTAACCACTAGACTTCCTGCCGCCCCTACGCTCTAACCACTACTTCCTGCCGCCCCCCTACACTCTAACCACTAGGCTACCTACCCCCTCTACTTCCTGCCGCCCCTACGCTCTAACCACTAGACTTCCTGCCGCCCCCCTACACTCTAACCACTAGGCTACCTACCCCCTCTACGCTCTAACCACTAGACTTCCTGCCGCCCCTATGCTCTAACCACTAGACTTCCTGCCGCCCCTATGCTCTAACCACTAGACTTCCTGCCGCCCCTGCGCTCTAACCACTAGACGTCCTGACGCCCCTACGCTCTAACCACTAGACTACCTACCCCCCTACACTACCTGCCACCCTACACTCTAACCACTAGGCTACCTGCCCCCCCCAACACTCTAACCACTAGACTACCTGCCACCCTACACTCTAACCACTAGGCTACCTGCCCCCCCCAACACTCTAACCACTAGACTACCTGCCTCCCCTACACTCTAACCACTAGGCTACCTACCACCCTACACTCTAACCACTAGACTACCTGCCCCCCCTACACTCTAACCACTAGACTACCTGCCTCCCCTACACTCTAACCACTAGGCTACCTGCCTCCCCTACACTCTAACCACTAGACTACCTACCCCCCTACACTCTAACCACTAGACTACCTGCCTCCCCTACACTCTAACCACTAGGCTACCTGCCTCCCCTACACTCTAACCACTAGGCTACCTACCCCCCCTACACTCTAACCACTAGACTACCTGCCTCCCCTACACTCTAACTACTAGGCTACCTGCCCCCCCTACACTCTAACCACTAGACTACCTGCCTCCCCTACACTATAACCACTAGGCTACCTGCCTCCCCTACACTCTAACCACTAGACTACCTACCACCCCTACACTCTAACCACTAGGCTACCTACCCCCCCTACACTCTAACCACTAGGCTACCTACCCCCCCACTACACTCTAACCACTAGGCTACCTGCCTCCCCTACACTCTAACCACTAGGCTACCTACCCCCCCTACACTCTAACCACTAGACTACCCCCCCTACACTCTAACCACTAGACTACCTGCCCCCCCTACACTCTAACCACTAGACTACCTACCACCCCTACACTCTAACCACTAGACTACCCCCCCTACACTCTAACCACTAGACTACCTGCCCCCCCCTACACTCTAACCACTAGACTACCTACCCCCCCCCCACACTCTAACCACTAGGCTACCTGCCTCCCCTACACTCTAACCACTAGGCTACCTGCCCCCCCTACACTCTAACCACTAGGCTACCTGCCCCCCCTACACTCTAACCACTAGGCTACCTGCCCCCCCTACACTCTAACCACTAGACTACCCCCCCTACACTCTAACCACTAGACTACCTGCCCCCCCCCTACACTCTAACCACTAGACTACCTACCCCCCCCCACACTCTAACCACTAGGCTACCTGCCTCCCCTACACTCTAACCACTAGGCTACCTGCCCCCCCTACACTCTAACCACTAGGCTACCTGCCCCCCCTACACTCTAACCACTAGGCTACCTGCCCCCCCTACACTCTAACCACTAGACTACCCCCCCTACACTCTAACCACTAGACTACCTGCCTCCCCTACACTCTAACCACTAGACTACCTACCCCCTACACTCTAACCACTAGACTACCTGCCTCCCCTACACTCTAACCACTAGACTACCTGCCTCCCCTACACTCTAACCACTAGACTAGTGGTTTCTGTAATAGTACTATGACCAAACCTGATTGGTTTACATTCAAAATACATTTCTCAGATAAATAAAAAAAATAACAAAAATGACCAAAGTTGTACATTTACCAAAGATTCAATAATCTTATCACCTCATTTCAAGGAAGCATTTATTTCTGTGGAGACATTGGTTCTTTAAATCAACCCACATACCTGGGTAAATCAGAGTGAACACCTAGCCCGACCTAAAGACAACATCGTAGGTCTTCTTCAAAAACGTATGATCTCATACGTGGCATGTCTGTTCCTCGCTCTCCTGGGGGCGACTCTCATCGTACACAGATTAGGTCTTAATCCCATTACAGCTAATCTGACATTACGGGCAGAAGCAAGGCGATAGTGCGAGTGTGTGAGAGAGCCGTAGGGTGACCTTGGAGTGTGAGACAATGGATGTGCGTGTGTTCAGCTCACACATTTACATCCGAGTGTGTGTGTGCTTTAACTAAATCATTTCTCAAGTGTACTGAGACTTGTGTTTCTGTTGTCCCTGATCAAATAAAGGTAATAAATATAGTACATCATGTGTAGTAGTCCGTCTCACCTCGTTGGACTGCTTCCCACTATAAGACATCTTCTTGATGGCCACCACCTCTGTAGATCGTACATCCCGCGCCTTACACACAGAGAACACAGGTGGAGAATTACAGGTGGGACAGGAGGCCTATTACAGGAGGCCTATTACAGGTGGGACAGGAGGCCTATTACAGGTGGCCAGGAGGACTATTACAGGAGGCCTATTACAGGTGGCCAGGAGGACTATTACAGGAGGCCGATTACAGGTGGCCAGGAGACCTATTACAGGAGGACTATTACAGCACAGCGCCCCGTTTTACCAAGGGCAGCTAGAGATAGACTTGAGCCTGCCCTGATGTATCAATAAAGATGAAGGAGTCTCCTTTGACAGGGCGAGGCCATTAGGGTGCAGAGAGGTGTGTGTGTGTGTGTGTGTGTGTGTGTGTGTGTGTGTGTGTGTGTACATACAAAGTAGACGGCTCCGAAGCTGCCATGTCCTATCTCTCGGAGGTCAGAGAACAGTTTCTCTGGGTCTTCCTTGAAGAACAGCTCTGCTACCTCCGGGTCCTTTAGGCTGCCCGCCCGCACAGAGGAGGGCATGCTGGGTAATGTAGTCTGCTGTCTCCCGGCAGGGCGGGGGCAGGACCAGGGGACTATCTGGGCGTTGGAGCGCAGCTGCGTCTACGCCAGAACAGTCGACGACTCATCTGCTGGAGTGGAGGGGCCGGAGCATGGGCACCTGGAGGGAGAGAGAGAGAGAGAGAGAGAGAGAGCGAGAGAGAGCGAGCGAGAGAGAGCGAGCGCGAGAGAGAGCGAGAGAGAGAGAGAGCGACAATATTGGTGCAAGGGCAATATTTATAAAAACAGAACCATTTTAGCTGGAGAAACCAGAAGCAGAAACATCACATCCTTAGTCAGACAACAATGGGTTCACTCTGTTTACTTAAGAGGTTTCCATTAATGGGTCGGTTACAAACGTCTAAATCAGAAAAGATGTGAACGTTAAACCACAACCCTGGTGGGATGTGAACCCCTGTCTCCTGCTCTGGAAACCAACGCCTTAACCATCACACCAGGAGGAAAACACTGATTTTAAACTGTGACAGTCCATTGTTAGATTCTGAGGTAAACATTGAACATTGTTATACTCATAGTATAGGAACATTAGTTACAAAGGAGACATGAGAGGTGCCATAATGAGGTTTGGGAGGGTCTGAGAGCAGGGAAAACAATCGCATGTGACAGTACTACTGATAAGGGTAGAAACCGTTGAAGGCTCATGTCACTCAGTTCCCTGCTTAGCAAGAATGATGTAATGTTTAGCGATAAGGAGGAGACGCCACCCAAAGTGGGGTCTGAATACCACCACAGGGGAAGCAATGTCGGTGTCTGAATTACAGCTGTAACGACCCTTTGGGAAGAATTAAACTTGGTTAAGCTTCTCTAGAGTCCGTGAGTTATTTACTCTGGAAAATAACAACCTAACGCCATCCACCACGTGGCCCCCAACGCCGTCCACCACGTGGCCCCCAACACCACCAACCACGTGGCCCCCAACACCACCAACCACGTGGCCCCCAACACCATCAACCACGTGGCCCCCCAACACCACCAACCACGTGGCCCCCAACACCACCAACCACGTGGCCCCCCAACACCATCAACCACGTGGCCCCCCAACACCATTAACCACGTGGCCCCCAACACCATTAACCACGTGGCCCCCAACACCATCAACCACGTGGCCCCCCAACGCCACAAAGTATAAACAGCGGACTCATCCAACCAGTATTTCTGGAAAACCTGGGAAAAATGAGTGGAATTATACAACCCAACACCTGGACTACTCTCTATTAAGGTAAATCTTGAATATTTTTACATTTACATTTTAGTCATTTAGCAGACGCTCTTATCCAGAGCGACTTACAGTAGTGAATGCATACATTTCATAAATTATTTCCCCCCCGTACTGGTCCCCCGTGGGAATCGAACCCACAACCCTGGGCGTTGCAAACACCATGCTCTAACCAACTGAGCCACGCGGGACCGGACTGGGCGAGCGGCAACGCTGCACATACATCAGGTGGGTTGATCATTGATTTAGCATCCAGGTTTTACTACGGTCAACTAGGCTATTATCTTAATGAGAGAAAGAGAAGTGGGGTCAGAGTGCAGTGAGGGTGGAGGGGTGTGTTTCACTGAGTGTATTAAAAAGTGGTGTGTGTGTGTCAGCACGTTGGAGATCCTCTGGGACTTAAGCATCAGCCTCTGATGTGCAAATCCCCACAACAACCACACTGTAGTACCACGGTAGAGCGCTCACTACTTTCCTGAAATAGATTTCTGAAAATGAGCCCATTGTGCAGGTTTGAAATGGGCTATTAACTTTATAAACGGTCTCCAACATCAGCGGACGAACAGAGCACAGGGGCCGGCTGCTGTAATGAGCGACCCCCCTCTCACACACTCTCTGTCCTCCCTCGTGTGCCCCTTGTGATTGTATTAACGTTTTTTAAAAAAATGCAACTGTGGAGAGAAAAATAAAATAAAAAATAAAATAAAAAACTTTGGAAGCCAGTTGTCCATATTATAGAGATGAGGTTCTCAGCTTTGTCAACGATCATAATTGAGCTCAAAGTACACCGTTCTACAATCAAGATATCTGCCATGTGTTTGATATACTTTGCGCGTGAAATTGCGTATCGGCCAGTGCGAGTGCACTTGGCCTCATTGCAACAATTTTTTTTTTTTTTTGGGGGGGGGGCGACATTGCATTTACTGTTAGATTACTACATGACTACTAGCAGTAGATGTTGTATTTAGAGTTAGCGATTTAGCTAAATGTGTTTTGAGTTTCCACTTCTTTCCTCAGGTCGTGAATTAGCACCAACTGAATTAGATTTATATAGAACACTAGCGCATCTAAAGATATAGACAAATGAAATATCTATTGAAAAAAAAAAAAAAAAAAAGACAGGAAAATAAACCCAAATAGACTAAATTGTCAACACAAAATTCATAAATCACTGGATTAGGTTGCATATCAAAACATTTAGAAATCATGCATTCCTGCTTGGACTGGATTAGGTAGCCTAGTGGTTAGAGTGTAGGGGGGGGGGGCAGGTAGCCTAGTGGTTAGAGTGTAGGGGGGGGCAGGTAGTCTAGTGGTTAGAGTGTAGGGGGGGCAGGTAGCCTAGTGGTTAGAGTGTAGGGGGGTAGGTAGTCTAGTGGTTAGAGTGTAGGGGGGGCAGGTAGTCTAGTGGTTAGAGTGTAGGGGGGGCAGGTAGTCTAGTGGTTAGAGTGTAGGGGGGGTAGGTAGTCTAGTGGTTAGAGTGTAGGGGGGGTAGGTAGTCTAGTGGTTAGAGTGTAGGGGGGTAGGTAGTCTAGTGGTTAGAGTGTAGGTGGTAGGTAGCCTAGTGGTTAGAGTGTAGGGGGGTAGGTAGCCTAGTGGTTAGAGTGTAGGGGGGGTAGGTAGTCTAGTGGTTAGAGTGTAGGGGAGGCAGGTAGTCTAGTGGTTAGAGTGTAGGAGGGGTAGGTAGTCTAGTGGTTAGAGCGTAGGGGGGGTAGGTAGTCTAGTGGTTAGAGTGTAGGGGGGGTAGTCTAGTGGTTAGAGTGTAGGGGGGGTAGGTAGTCTAGTGGTTAGAGTGTAGGGGGGGCAGGTAGTCTAGTGGTTAGAGTGTAGGGGGGGTAGGTAGTCTAGTGGTTAGAGTGTAGGGGGGGCAGGTAGTCTAGTGGTTAGAGTGTAGGGGGGGTAGGTAGTCTAGTGGTTAGAGTGTAGGGGGGTAGGTAGTCTAGTGGTTAGAGTGTAGTGGGGGCAGGTAGCCTAGTGGTTAGAGTGTAGGGGGGGTAGGTAGTCTAGTGGTTAGAGTGTAGGGGGGGCAGGTAGTCTAGTGGTTAGAGTGTAGGGGGGGTAGGTAGTCTAGTGGTTAGAGTGTAGGGGGGGCAGGTAGCCTAGTGGTCAGAGTGTAGAGGCGGCAGGTAGCCTAGTGGTTAGAGTGTAGAGGCGGCAGGTAGCCTAGTGGTTAGTGTAGGGGGGGGGGGGGGGGGGGGGTAGGTAGTCTAGTGGTTAGAGTGTAGGGGGGGGCAGGTAGTCTAGTGGTTAGAGTGTAGGGGGGGGCAGGTAGTCTAGTGGTTAGAGTGTAGGGGGGAGACTGATCAACAAATACAGGAAGTGTTTGGTTGCAGCTAAAAGGTGGCACAACCAGTTATTGAGTGTTAGGGGGCAATTACTTTTTCACACAGGGACATTGGGTGTTGCATAACTTTGTTAATGAAATAAATTAAATTAGTATGTAAATTGTTGTGTTATTTGTTCACTCAGGTTTCCTTTATCTAATATTAGGTTTTGGTTGAAGATTCTGATGATATTCAGTATCATAAATATGCAAAAGTAAAAAATAAAATTGAAAGGGGGGGGGGGGAAATACTTTCACGGCACTGTAGCTAAATACCAATACAAAAAAAATGGCTTCCAACGTTGTTGTTTTCCAGCTGGCTAGCACGAGGCAGCTCAGTCTGCAGAGCCCTAGGTACATGTTTTTGCTGACATCAGTGCAGTTAATCCTCCTTTCACTAGAGTAACAGTTGGTCCATTAAACAAATATCGTCTTTCTGGTGATCGTACATTAAATGTTCTTTCCTCAAAATGTAAGAAATCAGTTTTGAATATTCTTTGTAGGGCTTTTTTTTTAGTATTATTTTTATAATTTTTTAAAAACATGGCTGAAAGAAAATGTAATGTCTTGCCGGTACAGGACCTCCTGTGTGTGTGTGTGTGTGTGTGTGTGTGTGGTGTGTGTCGCAAAGATACACCTTGCCCAGATCAAGGCAGCTCAGGACTCAACCCCACTTCTTTTCACGGGGGACGACGAGCCGATTCTCTCTGGAGAATGTAGACAGACTGAGAAGTCCTTATTATGAAGTGCTTTGAAAGGCTGGTCATGACACACCTCAACACCCTCATCCCAGACACCCTGGGAGCCACTCCAATTCACATACCACCCCAACAGATCCACAGATGACACAGTCTCAAATTGCACTTCACACTGCCCTCTCCCACCTGGACAAAAGAGGGGAAATGCATGAAGGGAGAATGATGATGTTCATAGACTCAGGGGGGGTCTGTATTAATGCAGAAATCTGCATTTTTCACACAAAAAAAAAAGATAAAAACGCATAAGAAAAATCTTGCTGCATTTTGGAGATGCATATCTGAAATGCTTGTAATTTCTGCTTGGCTTCAGACTAATTTTGTGCTTCAGTTGCATTTTCTGAACTCGGATGAGAAATCTCTTGTTCGACCAACCAAATTCCCGCCTTCTATCAGCAGACAGCGCTACGACTGATTTGTGTAGCTACTTTTCCCTCAGGTAAAATGCGAGATCAACTTCAAGAAAAACCATTAGGAAATGTAGCTGGTTAAAAAAAAAATATATATATATATATATATATATATATATATATATATATATATATATATATATATAAAATATTAGAAATATGATGGGCATGGATCGTTTTTTGTAATCTAATTGACACGGGCCGAAAAAATTGAATTAACTAAAAAAAACACTGGTCACCAGCGGGTATATTTTGCCGGGTAAAAATGTCCAGCCACATTGGTGGGTGGTCACGGTGCCACAGTGTATTTTACTCGCATTTGTGAATGAAAAGTACGATCACATTTATAGTGAAATAACAGCTGCTGTATTTGTTTTCAAAGTATTAACGCCATTGTTGCTTCATTGATGATAAATTAAAGTCACTGAGTGAATGATTTGGTTTTTTTTTAGAAGCGCTGCATACCGGCATTAAAAGTTGGGTCTAATTTACTTGAAACGAAAGTCTACTGAAGAGTCTCTCTCTCTCTAAGTCAAGGGGTCTGAATACTTTCCCAATGCACTGTAGGAATTGAGAGATCAATAAAGTAGGAACGGAGAGTTGGGACCCACCCCTCTTTTTAAAATAAAGGCCATGCGATTGCAATACATTTGTCCATTAACTGCTCGTCAGAATGTTTTTCCCCTCCACTATGGCACTTGTAACTTGAATATATATATCTCGCACAGAACACACAACAAGACGACTACATAAATAGATAAAAACTATTATACTGTGGTCATATTGTTCTCATCGTGACTTGTTTTGTTTGCAAAAAGGAAACGCATGTGGACTGTTCTAGCGCCTCGAACAGAAACATTTCAAGTTGCATATTTTTTGAGGGCGTGGAAGCTAAATGAAATGACTGCAGCGGAAACACCTATTTTAAAAAAAATGTAGAAACCTAATATTGCACAAATGAAATGTAATTTATACAAAATTCAAGGCTTTTGTATCTACATTTATTTAGATGTGCTTCAAAAGTAGCTCCAATTCTCTCTCTGCCTGTCTGTCTGTGTTCCTAGATTTTGTTGTGCATATAATATTATTTGATTTGGTGGGGGCACCAGTGCCACCTAAGGTAACACTGATAGCAGACAGAGTGTTGATGTCTGACTGACACATAAAACGGATCTAATTGTGGCCCTAGTAAACAACAATGCAAGCCCCCAGACATCAAATATAGCAGTCAAATCATTCATGTACAGAATGAACACAAGAGTGAAAAGTCAACCAACCACCAACACAGTAGAAATATACACCACTTCAATATAGGACAGTAGGGCCAGAGAGAGCAGAAACAGCCAATCAACACGGCCGTTCAGGCCTCAATCACCGCAGGCAGTAGACATAATAAATTATCATTTGTGCTTTCTGGAAATATTCACACTCATTGACCTTTTCCATATTTTGTTGTGTTACAGCCTGAATTTAAAAATGGATTACATTTAGATTTCGTGTCACTGGTCTACACACACATTATGTCAAAGTGGAATTATGTTTAGACGTTTATTATCAAATTAATTAAAAATAAAAAGATGAAATGTTTTGATTCAAGTATGCAACTCCTTTGTAAATGGCAAGCCTAAATAAGTTCAGGATGAAACATTTGTTTAACAAGTCACATAAAAAGTTGCATGGACTCACACATTAATAGTGATTAACATGATTTTTGAATGACTACCTCATCTCTGTATCCCACACATACAGATAATTATAAGGTCGAGCAGTGCATTTCAAACACCGATTCAACCACAAAGTCCAGAGGTTTTTCCAAAGCCTCGCAAAAAACAAAAACAAAGCAGACATTAAATATCCCTTTAAGCATGGTGAAGTTCTTAATTACACTTTGGATGGTGTATCAATACACCCAGTCACAACAAAGATACAGGTGTCCTTCCTAACTCAGTTGCCATGGAGGAAGGAAACCGCTCAGAGATTTCACCATGAGGTCACCAATGGTGACTTTAAAACAGTTAAGAGTTTAATGGCTGTGATAGGAGAAAACTGAGGATGGCTCAACAACATTGTAGTTACTCAATAATACTAACCTAAATGACAGAGTGAAAAGGAAGCCTGTACAGAATAAAAATATATTCTAAAACATGCATCCTGTTTGAAAAAAAGGAACTAAAGTAAAAACGACAACAAATGTGGCAATGAAATGAATGTCCTGAAAACAAAGCATTATATTTGGGGCAAATCCAATACACCACTGACACCCACTTCATAGTTTCAAGCATGGTGGTGGCTGCATCATGTTATGGGTATGCTTGTCATCAGCAAGGACTAGGGAGTTTTTTAAGGATGAAAAGAAAAGGAATAGAGCTACGCACAGGCAAAGTCCTAGAGGAAAACCAGGTTCGGTCTGCTTTCCAACAGACACTGGGAGACAAATCCTCCTTTCAGCAGGACAATAACCTAAAACACAGAGCCAAATATACACTGGAGTTACTTACCATGACAACAACGAATGTTCCTGAGTAGCCTAGTTACAGTTTTGACTCAAATCCTCAAACAATTTTATTTTAACTTAATATAATCCATAAATAAAATCTATTTAGTCTCAAATAAATAATGAAACATGCTCACTTTTCTTCAAATAATGCAAAAACACAGTGTGGATAAGAAAGTAAAAGTGCAATATGTGCCATGTAAAAAAGCTAACGTTTAAGTTCCTTGCTCAGAACATGAGAACATATGAAAGCTGGTGGTTCCTTTTAACATGAGTCTTCAATATTCCCAGTTAAGAAGTTTTAGGTTGTAGTTATAGGAATTATGACGCGTCGACTATTTCTCTCTATACCATTTGTATTTCATATACCTTTGACTATTAGATGTTCTAATAGGCACTTTAGTATTGCCAGCCTAATCTCAGGAGTTGATAGGCTTGAAGTCATAAACAGCGCTGTGCTTCAAGCATTGCTAAGAGCTGCTGGCAAACGCAGTAAAGTTTGAATGAATGCTTACGAGCCTGCTGCTGCCTACCACCGCTCAGTCAGACTGCTCTATCAAATATCAAATCATAGACTTAACTATAATAAAAACAGAAATACGAGCCTTTGGTCATTAATATGGTCAAATCTGGAAACTATCATTTCGAAAACAAAATGTTTATTCTTTCAGTGAAATACGGAACCGTTCTGTATTTTATCTAACGGGTGGCATCCCTAAATCTAAATATTGCTGTTACATTGCACAACCTTCAATGTTGTCATAATTATGTACAATTCTGCCAAATTAGTTCGCAACGAGCCAGGCGGCCCAAACTGTTGCATGTACCCTGACTCTGCGTGCAATGAACGCAAGAGAAGTGACACAATTTCCCTAGTTAATATTGCCTGCCAAGATGAATTTCTTTTAACTAAATTCGCAGGTTTAAAAAAGATATATACTTCTGTGTATTGATTTTAAGAAAGGCATTGATGTTGATGGTTAGGTACATTCATGCAAGGATTGTGCTTTTGTTAAATCATCACCTGTTTGGCGAAGTAGGCTGTGATTCGATGATAAATTAACAGGCACCGCATTGATTATATGCAACGCAGGACAAGCTATTTAACCTAGTAATATCATCAACCATGTGTAGTTAACGAGTTATATGAAGATTGTTTTTTTTGTTTTTTATAAGATAAGTTTAATGCTAGCTTGCAACTTAGGTTGGCTCCTCGTGTAACAGGTGGTCAGCCTGCCACGCAGTTTCCTCGTGGAATGCAATGTAAATCGGCCATAATCGCATCCAAAAATGCTGATTACCGATTGTTATGAAAACTTGAAATCGGCCATCCCATAATCGGTCGATGTACAGTACCAGTCAACGTTTGACACATCTACTCATTCAAGGATTTCTTTATTTTTACTATTTTCTACATTGTATAATAATTGTGAAGACATCAAATCTATGAAATAACACATATGGAATCATGTAGTAACCAAAAATGTGTTAAAATATATGTTGATTTGTTTAACACATTTTTGGTAACTACATGATTCCATGTGTTATTTTATAGTTGATGTCTTCACTATTATTCAATACAATGTAGAAAATAAAGAAACCCTGGAATGAGTAGGTGTCCAAACCTTTGACTAATACTGTATGTATGTATGTATGTATGTATGTATGTATGTATGTATGTATGTATGTATGTATGTATGTATGTATGTATGTATGTATGTACACTACCGTTCAAAAGTTTGAGGTCACTTAGAAATGTCCTTGTCTTTGAAAGAAAATCACACTTTTTTTGTCCATTAAAATAACATAAAATTGATCAGAAATACAGTGTAGACATTGTTAATGTTGTAAATGACTATTGTAGCTGGAAACGGCTGATTTTTAATGGAATATCTACATAGGCGTACAGAGGCCCATTATCAGCAACCATCACTTCTGTTCCAATGGCACGTTGTGTTAGCTAATCCAAGTTTATCATTTTAAAAGGCTAATTGATCATTAGAAAACCCTTTTGCAATTATGTTAGCACAGCTGAAAACTGTTATACTGATTAAAGATGCAATAAAACTACACAGAGAGAGCCTGCAAAGTTCTGGGTCTATACCCAAACAGTTCAAACTTCTAATTTAAAAATTAATCTCTCCAGAAATAAGTCTCTCACTGTTGCCGCCTGCTATCGACCCCCCTCCGCCCCCAGCTGAGCCCTGGACACCATATGTGAATTGATCGTTTTGGGACACTAAAGTGCATGGAGAACAAGAGCACCTCCTCCCAGCTGCCCACTGCACTGAGGCTAGGTAACACGGTCACCACCGATAAATCCATGATAATCAAACATTCCAATAAGCATTTCTCAACGGCTGGCCATGCCTTCCTCCTGGCTACTACAACCCCGGACAACAGCTCAGCCCCCCCCCCCCCCCCCCCGCAACCTGTATGCTCTTGTTGGCTGGCCCTCGCTACATATCCGTCGCCAGACCCACTGGCTCCAGGTCATCTACAAGTCTATGCTAGGTAAAGCTCCGCCTTATCTCAGTTCACTGGTCACCATAGCAGCACTCACCCGTAGCACACGTTCCACTGGTCACCCCCAAAGCCAACACCTCATTTGGCTGCCTTTCCTTCCAGTTCTCTGCTGCCAGTGACTGGAACGAATTGCAAAAATCGCTGAAGTTGGAGACTTATTTCCCTCACCAACTTTAAACATCAGCTATCTGAGCAGCTAACCGATCGCTGCAGCTGTACATAGCCCATCTGTAAATTGCCCACCCAATCTACCTACCTCATCCTCATACTGTTTTTATTTACATTTCTGCTCTTTTGCACAACCAGTACCTCTACTTGCACATCATCATCTGCTCATTTATCACTCCAGTGTTGATCTGCTAAATTGTAATTATTTGCTCCTATGGCCTATTTATTGCCTACCTCCTCATGCCTTTTGCACACACTGTATATAGACTTTCTTTTTTTCTACTGTGTCATTGACTTGTTTATTGTGTTATTGGCTTGTTTATTCCATGTGTAACTCTGTGTTGTTGTCTGTGTCACACTGCTTTGCTTTATCTTGGCCAGGTCGCAGTTGTAAATGAGAACTTGTTCTCAACTGGCCTACCTGGTTAAATAAAAGACTTGTTCTCAACTAGCCTACCTGGTTAAATAGAGGTGAAATAAAATAAAAATGTACAACATTAACAATGTCTGCACTGCATTTCTGATCAGTTTTATGTTATTTTAACGGTGGGGGGGAGTACTTTTCTTTCAAAAACAAGGACATTTCTAAGTGACCCCAAACTTTTGAATGGTAGTGTACACAAGCATAAGGTGACAGTCTGAGTAGAGAGAAAAAAAACGTAGGATTTACTCCTCCATACAGTTCACACACACACCTCTCACTATGCTACCACACCATCACATCACCCCCTAACAGGGCGCAGGGAAAAATACAACAATTTACACCATTAAGTCCCTTCAAAGCTGGCATTAATCTACCCCCCAAAAAAACAGTAATCTTCAAGCCAGCTCCTAAAAATAGGCCCCAGCTCTCTCAGGGTGGCTGGGTTAGGCTCGCTGGGTGGGAGGCTGAGAGGGAGGGAGGTTGCATGGGACCTGGGGTGGACTGGCTCTGGCTGGGAGAGAGGGAGGGATGCTGCATGGGGCCTGGCTCTGGCTGGGAGAAAGGGAGGGATGCTGCATGGGGTGGACTGGCTCTGGCTCTGGCTGAGAGAGAGAGAGAGAGAGAGAGAGAGAGAGAGAGAGAAAGAGAGAGAGAGAGAGAGGCTGCATGGGGTGGACTGGCTCTGGCTGGTCGGTTCAATTACTTAAATTCCATGTAGGTATTTATTTTATTTTTTTTGAGCCCTGCGGCACATTGGGCTCACGGAAAAAACAAGCTACGTGGAAGTCAAGTAATTGAACGGACCATCAGTCAATTAGTTAATTAGTTAATTAGTTGGCCCCCTCCACTACAACACGCAGGATCTCTAGAGAGAAATCTTAATAATTCACTTGTGAAATCAAGTCAAGAACTATGTTATACACAATGGATTATGGTCATTGTAGTTAATTACCACGTTATTCCGGTCCCAGTGGGGCCAGTTATTAAACAACTAATTGACTGATGTAGGTTGAATTAGTTCAACGGCCCAACGTGGCATTTCAAATCATTCATAGATCATACGCCATTTAGCAGACGCTTTTATCCAAAGCAAAGTACAGTCATGTGGGCATACATTTTATGTATGAGTGGTCGTGAGAATCAAACCCACTATCCTTGCATTGTTTCATAATGTGTTTGTTTTAAAACATTTAAAATAGCTACTACCCATGTAGCTAAACTCTCACTAGTCTAGTGATGGACGATTCAATCAATCATTGCAGGTGAGGCCTTCTTAGTTTGTTGATAACTAGCTAATACCACTGGCTGTGATATAGCTTACTGTACATTCAAACTCCTAGAAAGCTAAGTGCTTGAAAATACAATGTTGTTTATAAGACGCAATAATATATTGCATCATCATTCCCAACACTCCACATGGATGTGCAGCAGGAAGGACAAAATGGAGAGTTGTTGCCAACTTGCCATTATCTAACAAATAAAAACATAAAATGGCAAAAAACGCTCTAAGTACATTGTGTCACCATTTGAGTAGGCAACACTGGCGAACAGGCAGGACCATGAGAGCTTGTCGAGTCAGAATGTTACGCAATGTCAACACACAGAAATGAGGAATGCGACTCACAAACCAGCCAGCAGCGGCCATGAATGAACACAAGCGTACCTGGTCGCCATACCCAGAATAACTACAACCGATCTGTCAAGTTAAATGGCTGTAAACAACCGGCTTGTATTCATTACGTCGATTCTGCAACAAATAAACCGTTTTACTCCCAACATAAATCTCTCGTTTTCGGTTTTTGGACCAATTCGCCTTGGTCCCTCCTCCTTGTCGTTGTTTAGTTTCCGTTGAGGTTGTTTTAAACAGTAAACCGTTTCCGTAGTGAGACGTAATGAACCTGCCGTGTCCCAGTCCGGTGCCGTGATATTGAGCATTGTTGCAGTGGAAACCCCACCAGCTAGTAGCTTGGAGGAGTTACACACTGAGGAAAAACAACAAGGGAGTGTCACAGGAAGAAAAACGACATCGAAAAGGATTAGCTGGCTAGTAGCACATCTGAGGATAGCTTGATACTAATCCATAATGGACTAAAAAACAAACCGACATAATGAACATTACACCTTATAGTCCAAGGACCTTACATGTTCTGTTTACAGGCGAAAACAGCCACATACTCAAATCAATTCTCAATATTATGGTACGGTTGTAGAAACATAAAGCCCTCTTCATTTCACAACAACAATATTTCCACAAATACTAAATATACACTTACTGAAACACTGTTTAACACAACTGCTGCGGACAGTATTTTTCCAGTGTCCTCCCGTTCACACACACAGGTGTTAACTGCAGATACCTGTAGCTAAAGAAAAGGTGACTATCTAGTTGTTTTGTCTACATTTTAAACAAATCTGTCTTGTCAGTTAACCAGGGTAGTTAACGTTAGTTGCCACTTAAAATGTTTACACGTAAAAAAAAAAAAAGACAATTCGCTTCAAGCTTATAACCGTTAGCTAGCTAGCTACGGTTGGTTAGCCATATAGCTAGCTACATACGTTAGTTATCATTCCCCCAAAAATGTACAGTAAAAGGAAATATTATTTATTTTCCGACATCCAGTTAACTTAGCTAACTAGGTAACCATCCACATCATATGGGTCCTAGTTGGCTATATATCCTATCAAATGTAGCAATAGCTCATTAGCTAAATTGGCTAAGCTAAGAAACCCCAGCTAACGTTAGCTAGCCAGATTAAAAACATTTTCCTCACCAACTACTAGAAGTTGATCTGAATCTTTCAGCTGACACTTACCTTATCAGAGGCCAGGTTCAGGTAGAACCGGAGAAAAAGGACCAAAGGCAAGGAAGGACTATGGTACAGAAAGGTCGCAACCAAATGACTCCAGTCTGAAGTACAGATTGGAGTTTGCTTGCTAGCTTTTTTTCTCTCTCTCTCCCTCAGATTGTGCGATGCCCGACTCGTTGTGTGCTGTCAACCGAGAGGAAAAACAAGTGTAGAGAATAACAGGTCAGTCGAGGTCCTGAAAATATGCTAACGATTTCTTCGTAACAAACCAGCCAGACAACGAAGTTCTCTACTCCTCCCAGTCAGTTTCCAAAGATGGCGGCTGTGAGATTTCACCCCCCCCCCCCCCTCCCTCCTCTTTTCTGACAATCACGGGTCAAAATATGTCAAAACATGCAAAACTCCGTTAAAACTTGAAAGGCGACAGACAGCCTTAGTTCCAGCCTGTACGATTAGTGTGCCACTTTGGCCACAAGGTTGTTTCCCTTGAATGGCCTTGTCGCTGTTTCCCCCGGGTGGGTGCTGAAGTTACCGTCCGTTATCCCCCCTGCGAGACATCTAGTCAACCTCCGCAATCTGGATCCCCACCGGTAGGGTGGAGGAGGTGTGGCAAACAGGGAACTCATAGTTGGTTATATGACAGCATAGGCGAAATTGCAGCTGGTGGATGGGGGGGCATACCCCCCCCCCCCCCCCTCATAAGCAATTGCAAAATGTGTAGAAATGTAGGAAATTCGTTTTAACTTTGGGCCCCCCCAAAAAATTGTCCAACTCCTACTTTTTCTACATTTTCAAACATAAATGGGTGTGTGGCTTTGGTGGGTCATCGATGTGTCATCTGGTCATGCACACCTTGACCAATGTAGCTAGTTTGTTAGCTAAGCTAGCTACTTGTAGCTAACCAGTAACTCCTCCAGTATGTGTTGACATCATTTCACAGGATTTTTTTGGGGGGGGGGGGGGGGGGGGCGAAGCTGTAGAGATTGGTAAGAAATGGCACTTCTGTAGCCAAATATCTTATCTCGGCCATTTTGTTTTGTTTTTAATCATTACATGACCTGGTACGATGGTGGATTGATTAGTTATACAGTTTAAAGCCGTTATTTTTTGCCTTTTTCCCCCAAACTCAACCTTTAAAGTAACTGTCCAGTTTTCTAGATTTCTATGAAATATGGTCAATAATTAATTACAATATGAGTAAAATAGTTTTAATTCCACATATTTTGAAGTATGTTGAAAGCAGCTTTTCTGTGTTGGAATGGTGTGGGCGTATACCAGTCATAAAAAATATTCATGGTAGTAGACCGCTGATTGGCCGGCTCCACTTCCTCAGGAGGATAAGGTCATCCTTTATGAGGAAGTAGCAAGCATTTTTTAAAGGGTTTGTTTGAGATATAAGTTTTAGGTGTCCCCCCCCCCCCAACCCTTCTTACTATATATTTCTTTCAACCAATCATCAGTTATTTGTGTCAGTGCCAAGCATGTTGAGTGCCCTTCCCTATAAGCATGATGAAAGTCTGTGGTTAATTTGTTTTCTGTAAAATACATTTTTTTGATCAAACACAATTTTTTTCTCCAAAAGTTTTCTAATCACTTGTAACAGGCTGGTTGTTCGGCTGTTTGAACCATTAAAGGGTGCTCTGCTATTCTTGGGTAGCGGATTGACCTTTGACTCCCTTCATGTCTGAGAGCACACAACGTCTTCTAGGCTTAAATTGAAAATGTAGCAAAAAAGGAGTCGCAATGTATTCCACTACCAACCTCAGCAATTTACCATCCAGGTTGTCGGTACCAGGTGGTTTATCCTTATTTATAGATAACAACAATGTTACTGTTTGTGTCCCCTTTTCTGTATTGCACCTATGTGAGGTCAGGGTGTGTGTGTGTGTGTCCTGAGTCCTCAGTCTTCCTCGGTTTTGCTGAGCTCCTTAGCTGATTACGATCTAAGTCTAACCCTTGCCACAAATAGCCCAAATAACTCACCCGCACCCATTAGTCCTAACTGAGCTTTAGCATTCACCATATATCTGTATGAAGCATGCACTGCTGCAATTATAGCATTGGGTCCCTTTGCAGTGTCCAAGACTGACTAAACCGTTTGACTTCTTTTGTATTCAGTTTGCCACTCACAATGCATCTCCTCTTTGTCATGCCGTAGAGAGGTTCAGACAGTCTCTCTATCTCTCTCACACACACACACACACACACACACACACAGAGACACACACACACACACACACACACACACACAGAGACACACACACACACACACACACACACACACACACACACACACACACACACACACACACACACACACACACACACAGAGACACACACAGAGACACACACACACACATTGCATGAAACAGCTTCACTTACCTAGGTGCTGGCTGGTTCAGGTCTGGTCACCTGACCTCCAGTGATCTCCAGATCTCATATGAGTTTCAATGTGGGCACACCAATATTTCATATAAAGTTTAGTCAATAGAACGGATTTCAAAGTGAACCCCTGAAGTCTCATCCAAAGTGAGATTTCTACTCTACATAAAACATCAGTGAGAGAGAGAGAGTCTGATTCCCAAATAGCACTCTATTCCCTACATACTGTACTACTTTGAATCCCTATGGTCAAAAGTAGTGCACTGTATAGGAAATAAGAGTGCCATTTGGGACAAGACATTTCATACTCAGTGGGTTCAGGTGCTGAATATATGTCTTGTCCCCTATTTATAGTCCAGGCCTCCAGGGCATGCAGTGTGTTTGTTGACTCTATTTATATAACTCACTGTGCAGTCCTTTATTCAACGCCCCAGTCACCTCTCTCTGTGTTCTTAAAGGCCCAATGTAGCCGTTTTTATCGCCATATCAAATCATTTCTGAATGACAATTAAGTACCTCAAAATGGTCAAAAAGATACAAAAATAGCTTCTTAGCAAGAGAAATTTCTCAAGCAACATTAGCTGTTGCAAAAGCAGCAGCTACTCTTTCTGGGGTCCACACAAAACATGAAACATGACATAATACACAAAATATTAAGGTGCATCCTGTTTCCATTGATCATCCGTGAGATGTTTCCACAACTTGATTGGAGTCCTCCTGTGGTAAATTCAATTGTAGGGAAAGGTACCAAAAAAATTCTGCAGCATTGCAGAACACAGTGGCCTCCATCATCTGTGCTTCGACACAATCCTGTCTCGGAACTCTGCGGACAATTCCTTCAACCTCTTGGCTTGGTTTTTGCTCTAACATGCACTTTCAACTGTGGGACCTTATATAGACAGATGTGTTCATTTCCGAATCAATCAATCAATCAATCAATCAATCAATCAATCAGTCAAATGTATTTATAAAGCTCTTTTTACATCAGCCGATGTCACAAAGTGCTGTACAGAAGAAACCCAGCCTAAAACCCCAAACAGCAAGCAATGTAGATGTAGAAGCACGGTGGCTAGGAAAACTCCCTAGAAAGGCCAGAACCTAGGAAGAAACCTAGAGAGGAACCAGGCTGTGAGGGGTGGCCAGTCCTCTTCTGGCTGTGCCGGGTGGAGATTATAACAGAACGTGGCCAAGATGTTCAAACGTTCATAGATGACCAGCAGGGTCAAATAATAATAATCACAGTGGTTGTAGAGGGTGCAGCAGGTCAGCACCTCAGGAGTAAATGTCAGTTGGCTTTTCATAGCCGATCATTCAGAGTTAGAGACAGCAGGTGCGGTAGAGAGAGAGAGTCGAAAACAGCATGTCCGGTGAACAGGTCAGGGTTCCATAGCCGCAGGCAGAACAGTTGAAACTGGAGCAGCAGCACGACCAGGTGGACTGGGGACAGCAAGGAGTCATCAGACCAGGTAGTCCTGAGAAATGGTCCTAGGGCTCAGGTCCTCCGAGAGAAAGGGAGAGAGAATTAGAGGGAGCATCCTTAAATTCACAAAGGACACCGGATAAGACAGGAGAAATACTCCAGATATAACAGACTGACCCTAGCCCCCCGACACATAAACTATTGCAACATAAATACTGGAGGCTGGGACAGGAGGGGTAGGGAGACACTGTGGCCCCGTCCGACAATATCCCTGAACAGGGCCAACCAGGCAGGATATAACCCCACCCACTTTGCCAAAGCACAGCCCCCACACCACTAGAAGGATATCTTCAAGCACCAACTTACTACCCTGAGACAAGGCCGAGTATAGCCCACAAAGATCCCCCCCCACGGCACGAACCCGAGGGAGGCGCCAAACCTGGACAAGAAGATCACGTCAGTGACTCAACCCACTGAAGTGACGCACCCCTCCAAGGAACGAGAGGGAAGAGCACCAGTAAACCAGTGACTCAGCCACAGTAATAGGGTTCGAGGCAGAGAATCCCGGTGGAGAGAGGGAAACAGGCCATGCAGAGACAGCAAGGGTGGTTCGTCATGCCAGTGCCTTTCCGTTTACTTTCATGCCCCTAAATCATGTCCAATCAAATAACTTTACCAAAAGTGGACTCCAATCTAGTTGTAGAAACATCTCAATGGGTGATCAATGGAAACAGGATGCATTTGCAAAAAAAATCTAAAAACCTGTTTCTGCTTTGTCATTATGGGGTATTAACCCGGACGCTTATAAGAAATCCCTCTATGCCCTCAGACAAACCATCAAACAGGCAAAGCGTCAATACAGGACTAAGATTGAATCCTGCTACACCGGCTCTGACACTCGTCGGATGTGGCAGGGCGTGAAAAATATTACGGACTACAAAGGAAATCCAGTGAGCTGCCCAGTAACGCTAGCCTACCAGACAAGCTAAATGCCTCTTATGGTCGCTTCTAGGCAAGCAACGCTGAAGCATGCATGAGAGCACCAGCTGTTCCAGACGACTGTGTGATCACGCTCTCCGTAGCCGACATGAGCAACATTCACAAAGCCATGGGGCCAGACGGATTACCAGGACGTGTACGCAAAGCATGCGGCAAGCGTTTTCACTGACATTTTCAACCTCTCCCTGTCCGAGTCTGTAATACCAACATGTTTCAAGCAGACCACCATAGTCCCTGTTCCCAAGAACACTAAGGTAACCTGCCTAAATGATTACCGCCCCGTAGCACTCACGTCGGTAGCCATGAAGTGCTTTGAAAGGCTGGTCATGGCTCACATCAACACCATCATGCCAGAAACCCGAGACCCACGCCAATTCGCATACCGCCCTAACAGATCCACAGATGACGCAATCTCAATCGCACTCCACACTGCCTTTTCCCACCTGGACAAAAGGAACACCTATGTGAGAATGCTGTTCATTGACTACAGCTCAGTGTTCAACACCATAGTACCCACAAAGCTCATCACTAAACTAAGGACCCTAGGACTAAACATCTCCCTCTGCAACTGTATCCTGGACTTCCTGACTGGCCGCCCCCAGGTGGTAAGGGAGACAACAACACATCCGCCACGCTGATCCTCAACACTGGGACCCCTCAGGGGTGCGTGTTTAGTCCCCTCCTGTACTCCCTGTTCACCTACGACTGCGTGGCCAAGCACGACTCCAACACCATCATTTAGTTTGCTGACGACATAACAGTGGTAGGCCTGATCACCAACAACGATGAGACGGCCTATGTGGAGGAGGTCAGGGAACTGGCAGTGTGGAGCCAGGACAACAACCTCTCCCTCAATGTGAGCAAGACAAAGGAGCTGATCGTGGACTACAGGAAAAGGAGGGCCGAACAGGCCCCCATTAACATCAACGGGGCTGAAGTGGAGCAGGTCTAGAGTTTCAAGTTCCTTGGTGTCCACATCACCAACAAACTATCATAGTCCAAACACACCAAGACAGTTGTGAAGAGGGCACGACAACACCTTTTCTGCCTCAGGAGACTGAAAATATTTGGCATGGGTTCCCAGATCCTAAAACAGTTCTACAGCTGCACCATCGAGAGCATCCTGACCGGTTGCATCACCGACTGGTATGGCAACTGCTCGGCATCTGACCGTAAGGCGCTACAGAGGGTAGTGAGTACGGCCCAGTACATCACTGTGGCCAAGCTTCCTGACATCTAGGACCTATATACTAGGCGATGTCAGAGGAAGGCCCAAATAATTGTCAAAGACTCCAGTCACCCAAGTCTTAGACTGTTCTCTCTGCTACCGCACTGCAAGCGGTACCGGAGCGCCAAGTCTTGGACCAAAAGGCTCCTTAACAGCTTCTACCCCCAAGCCATTAGACTGCTGAACAATTAATCAAATGGCCACTCGGACTATTTACATTCTATGGTTTATTGCGGCTGTCGGTTTTGCAGACTCAAATACAGTTGCAGGAAAAACGTACAGTTTGGAAAGCAAATACTTACTGCTGAAAAGAAAATACTAATCTGTCTGTAGAATCAATAGAAACCATTTTTTATCAACAACTCCCAATTTTATGCGAACAGGAGCACTGGTTTTCAAAGTAGCTCATCTTGAGACAGGCTATTTCCTCGCCGAGCGCGTCGGCCATCACCTTGAGTGGTAGCCTGTGGCTTTAACTTCATCATTAGGTGAGTCACTGTGCCACTGGAAATGTTATTTAGTATCCTATGATATATATACTGTATATATATTGCCTCCTAAAATATTATACAATCTGTGTGTCGCTTCATTGGCCTGGGCTAATGTTTGTTTGAATTCAAGACTTGAATTCATCTGTTTGTCAGTCAGATAAGCCACTCATTTCGGTCATTTGTGTGTTATTAAAAAAGATTCAGCTAAGATTTCCTGTCATGTAAATTACATAGAATTGCATGAA